>NC_028643.1:14011586-14041216 GCF_001406875.1 Solanum pennellii | reverse complement strand
TGGCAATATGTATGAATGAGTTGTGAATTTGTTCTGAGAGTGAGTGTTAAAAAGTAATCCTTACACTCAAACTGAAATCATTGTGTGCAAAATGAGGATGCTGTTTTGAAGTGAGGACACTAGTTGCAATACCGTAAATATTAGCACCTCGGTGAGAAATTGAAGAGGATAGATGTCAGTGCGTGGTGAGTCTGTGTCATGGTCTGATTCCACATAATTCAAGCCTAATAGTGAAAATATGCATAAACATGATGAGATTGATCGGGATTGATAGCCAAATGATTGCGAAAGCTTAAATATGGATACTATTGTACAAAGATTTTGTAGTGAGTCATAGTGCGTTGCATGAGGACAAACAACGAATTTCAGTTGAGGGTGTTGATATACCGTGTTTTCACGGTATTTTTAATGCTTTTTCCTTAAGTTTAATGTGTGTACAAAAGCCTTTTTGTATTGATTTTTATGTAAGTTTCTCTTTATTTGCAGGAAATATGTCCAAAGATGAACGCGGAAGTTTTTGAGCAAGAAATACAGAAAAGTTACCACCTACGGAGCTTGTGACAGTCCGTCGAGCTTGTGACAGTCCGTAGGTGGCATCGTAGTGAAGCTGCTGAAGGAAGATGGGGAAGTGTGACCTAAGTGTGGGATTATGAAGTTCATAACGGACCATCATAACCACGACGGTCCGTCCTGCTGGTTCGTCGTGATGATCAGAGAGTAGTCCCAGTACCAAAATTCCAAGAAGTTTAAGTGTTAAGGAACGGAGACCCTCGACGGACCGTCGTGCTTGGAACGGTCCGTCATACCGGTTCTTCGAGGGTAATGAAGAAAGCAGCAGAAGGATTTGTAAAGTATAGGATGACGGAGGCCATGACGGCCCGTCGTGACCATGACGGCCCGTCGTGACCACGACGGCCCGTCGTGAGGTCCTTCGACTCGGACGCGTTTTGACAGATTTTCAGCAATTAGAGTTCTTCTTTTATTAGGTTTTTGTTTTTTTTTTAAATAGTTGGAAAAACCACATTTTTGGGGTTAGACTCTTGGTTATTTTAGACTCTTTGTTAGTAGACTCTTTGTTATTAGTCTTTTTGATTGTTAGACTTTTGGAGAATCTTTAATCCTCGATTAATTTCAGTGATTGAGACACTTTTTTTGTAATTGATTGTTGGTGGGTTTTTTGATTAATCAAGTGAACTTTTGGATTTTATTCTTTCTCATTGAAGTAAGTGCATGAATTCTTATATTACATATATGAATATTGTGATTATGACTATGGGTAAGTAAACTCCATAACTAGGGTTGTGGGAACCATGGGTGAATAATGAGGTAAAATCTAACGAAAATAACAATTCTAGAATAGTGTCTTGCATGTATTGATAATTCTTTCTCTTAGAAGTCTTTTAAACGGATGGCCAACGTTAGAACTCGTCTTAATGCTACTTGCCGGACCAAGGAGGTGGATAATAGGAAAAGAATTATCAACATAGATTTAGTGTATACTATCTAATAGGCTAGTGTTGATTGGTACGAGGTAATAACTTAGTCAAATATCAAATACAATGCTTAATATGAGGTAAAGGTAAGGGTTAGTAAAGCAACACACGTAGCCGGACCAAGGTGCGGAGTGAAATTTTCTAGATGTCGGACCAAGGATTTAGAAATACATAACTTATCACTTTGCATGCAAGATACTAGGAAAGAATTGTTATAGTTAGAATTATCAAGTTAGGAACCAGTGGGGAACACTTAAACCCTAGTTACTTTTATTAATTAACTAAACTCCAAGATTTGAATCTGTTAGTTGTTTACTTTAATTTAGGTAGTTATTTTCATTAATTTCGAAATAAAAACCCCCCTTTTATTGTCTTTTGTTTTCTAAGGAAATAATTGACTAAATAATAGTAATAATAGATTAAAGTAAAGTCTGAACTATTTTCCTCGTGGGAATGATCCCAACCTCATTAGTTGGGTTCTTTACTTGATACAACTGATTTACTTCTTATTTGAGAAGTAAGTTTGAGCGTATCAATCGCTCAAAAGCTTTTCAGTAAATATTACCAATCGATTTTAATTTGTTGGTAAACTTACCAACCAAAATCAGTTAGCAACCACCCAAAAATGTTGTTACAAAATTTTGAAACATGGCCCTGAAACTTCCGTTGGTAAATTCACCAACTAATTTTTAGTTAGTATATCATTAGTACCTTTACTAACGAATTGAAAATAAATTAGTAAATTTTTTTCTTCATTATTCAATTCTGTTGGTTGGCAATTTTAGTAACAAAAAGTTTTTGTTGCTAATTTACGAATAAATTTTATATACATTTCTTTTAGTTTCCCATCCAATGTCCGACACCCACATTGGAGACCGACTATATTCGAATATACGCCGGGTTGTTCATTGAGACTAAAGCAAAGCACTCCCTAACAAATGCAACTCCGTACCCAGGGGCGATTGAACCCGGGACCTTTTGATTAAGGATGAAGAGTACTTACCAATCCACCACAACCCTTGTTGGTAATATATTTTAAATACGTTAGTATGATTATTTATTTTTGTAATAAATTTACTGATTGATTGTTAGTTTGTTGGTAATATATCATTCAATTTCAATTTTAGATTAGCAATTGATCGATAATATGTTTAAAATATTATTGACTAAATGATTATTCGATAGTAAAATATTTATTAATTTATTGCATTTAAAAATCTAAGAGAACAGTTATAAATCCAATAATATTAATTTCACTTTTAGAAATTATATTTGAATGAAACAATGCAAAATATATGATAACAAGTTAAGTAAATCTCAATACGACACATATCATTATATCAACAATTTAATTTGAGCACATTTCTCAAAAATATTAACCAAATCTAATGTTTGATCAAAACTTAAAAGTTAAAACGCGTAACAACACAAACTGAAAATGAAAGCCTCACCAACCATCCTATTAGATATAAAAATGACCTTCCGAAAGCTTATTGCGCTAACATAATTCTCATCAGAGCACGTTCACAAAAAATGTTAAGCAAACTTAAATTTTGGTCAAAAATTAAAAGTTAAAATGCCTAAGGTATAACTGAATATGAAAACCTCAAAATCCAGACCAACTATTCTATAAGATGAAAAATGACCTTCTAGAAATAACTGCGCTGACGAAATTTAAATTTGAGCATGTTTCTCAAAAAAATTGACCTAATTCAAATTTTAGTCAAAAGTTAAAAGTTAAAACGCTTAATGATACAAACTAAAAAAAGTCTTAAAATCCGAACCAACCATCCTATTAGATCAAAACTTAACTTATATGGCTAACCTCGGTCACAAAATTTCAATTCGAGCACGATTATTAAAAATATTAACAAAAGTGAAGTTTTGGCCAAAACATAAAAGTTAAAATGTCTTACGGCACAAACTAAAAATGGAAGCCTCCAAACACGAACCCTCTATCATATTACATCAGAAATGACCTTTCAAATCTAAGTGCAATGACAAAAACTTTATACGAGCACGTTTATCAAATATATTGACCGAAATTAAATTTTGACCAAAATTTATAAGTTAAAACACCTAATGAAACACACTAAAAGTGAAAGCCTCAATATCCGAACCAATCGTCCTATAAAATAAAAATGACCTTTGAAGTTAAATACGCTAACGAAATTCTCATCTGAGCACGTTCACAAAAATATTGACCAAAGTCAAATTTTGTCCAAAACATAAGATCTAAAACACCTAACAGCACAAACAAAAAACGCAAGCCTCAAAACTTGAACAAACCTTCTTGTTAGATAAAAAATGACCTTAAAAACTAATGACACTGACATAATCCTAATCTAAGCTCGTTTACAAAAAATATTGACCAAAGTCATGTTTTGACTGAGATTTAAAAGTTAAAACGCCTAACGACACAAATTGAATATGAAAACCGCAACACCAGATGTTGATTTATCAAAAATATTCAATTGATAAATTTATCAACTATTAAAATATAAGTTAGTAATTAATAATTTACCAATAAATTTTATCACATTCGGTAATAGTTACTATTCAACTAAACATTCGTAAGTAATATTACCAACTAATAATTAATATATTGGTAAATTTTACCAATGAATTAATGGTCGGTTGGTATATTACCAACTATTTTAATGATGTTAGTAATTTACTGACTACAAACTTTATTCTTTGGCAAAATTTCCAACTAATTGGATATTTGTTGGCAAGTTTACCAACAAATTACATTTCATTACTAATTTACCAACATATTTATATTTGGTTGTTAAACATAGCAACACAATCCAGTCGTTGGTAAATGTTTGGTTTGTAATTCATTTATAAATATGTTAATAAATTATATAAACAATTTTTCTGTCATATTTATCAACCGATATATACTTTGTTGGTAATATTACCAACAAAAGGTGTGCGTTAGTAATATTTCAGTTGGTAATCCATAGATAGAATGGTGATAAATTTGGCACCATTTTTCCTGCCGTATTTACCAACTAAAGTACTTAGTAAGAATTTGGTTGGTAATCTGTTAGAGTTTCATTGTTAAGTTTTAAAATAAAAGTCAGTTAGAAATATGTTGGTAGTTTTTTAGTAGAATACTAACCAACTTAATTAATGTTGGCAATTTGGGTTTTTTTTTTTGTATGTTTAAATGCAGCTGTCATAACACTATAATTTTAGTTGTATCGAGGTGGAACTGTTCGTTTTCTCTGTGGAGCTGCAAACTGTTCTATTTTTCATGGGGCCAAGTCTCAAGGATTCAAGGTAACTTATGTTTCTTGTGAATTTTCATACCTAGAATGACATTACCTCTTGCCTCATAGTCAGTGCTACACAAAAAATCAATTAATCATTCCTCCATCCACATAATAGAGACCCCTCAATACTTACCAAAATTGATATATTTTTCTTTTGTCCACTTTGAAAGCTTTCAGTCCCCTTCAAAAATAGCAAAGGTTAGGCTTCATCCACCACCTAGCCCAATGCAACGATAAACCCACCTTGTTGAGTGAAATAGTAGCCCAATGCAACGATGAACCCACCTTTTTCAGTGAAATAGTTGATTATATGTTGTTGGTAAAGACATTTAATAAAATAGTACTTTACAAGTTTTTAGATTAATTTTAAGTATGAAAAAGTAGTTATAGTAATGCATTACTATAAAAACACAAGTTATTAACATGATGGATTGATGGAGAATTTTTCCATTCAAGGAAACCTATTTTTAAATGGATAAAAAAAGTAGTTAAATATTATTAGTGTAAGATGTGAAATTTAATAACGTAACTTTGCATTGTTCAGTAATAAATTGGCATATTTATGATGTTTGTAAATTATTATTACCATACTAGAACAACTATTTGTAAATGGAACAATTTACATTAGACACTTAGGGCCGGATTTGTAGCCTCCAATTGCACATGCAAGTGTACGCGGTCGCACAAATAATATAGTGGCTCTTAAAAGAACCATAGTATTGAATCCAAAGGACTTGTCAATTAACTATTTATACTAAATTATATTGGTCTAATTATTTATTTAAGAGTGCCAAAAGAAAAGAATGCAGGAATAAAATGATAAATTTAATTACAATGGTTGAAAAATTACAGGGCTGCAACATGTATTGAATCGCATGTACCATATTATTCGGTTAGAACTAATTTTAGTTGCCAAGTTACTGGTTTATAGGGTTGATGGTATGATCCGAGTTATACGCCTCCCGTCGCCTACCCCAGTTAGTTGACTAACTACATCGTCGAGTGGGGATAAATAGACTAACTGACAAGCATTTATATTTCATCCTATATCGTAACCAAGCAAGGTGTTCATCTGGGCGTCACTCCTGAGTACTAATCACCTCAATCTAACAGGTGGATCGAGCTCTCTATATTCTCTTATCTATCTAACCTCTCCTCACCCAATTTTAAGATTAGACAATATATTTATCTCTAGATGGTCAGTCAAGAAATACTAAAACAATAATATAAAAATATCTTATAATGACAACCAAGAATTCATTCAAAAGGCCTTTAATAATCAACAATCCATTCGTAGATACATCCCCACAACAAGGGTGTTGATCTACTAATCTCTAAGAAAACAACAAGAAGAAAAGAACCCTACAAAGTATTAACGACTTTCTCTTAGAAAGTACCTCCTCTACCTTGACGCCCCCTAATAGTTATTTATATGTACTATTTATAGATATAGAAAATCCTAAAAAAAATAATTAAGTCCAAAGAAAATTGGTAAACCAAAACCGAGCGGATCTTGACTTCCGTGTGAAACACGGTTGCTTCCGTCACTGAGTGACACTTGGCAAGATTTTAGTTGTCTGAATCGCCATTAGCAATTTGCAATTTGAAACCTTTGCACTTCATATATTATATATTATTATATTCAATCTAATTAATTAAGCTTCCTGTTTGATTTCCTTCTTCAACTTTCAATCTATAATTTGTTTTAGCTCCAAACAAGTTCAACTTTACGTCAATTTACTCTCTTCAAAGAAAGCAAAAAAAATCACCTATCCATCATGAAACAAGTTCCCTCACAAGAAGAAATAGTCCACACACTCAAATCAAAAGATTGAATATACATTAAGGACTTAGCATCAAATAATAAAGCTCACACTCAAAAATAAAATTCATATGTATGCACAAACAACCATAAGCTTGCCCATTATGTAAATCTCCAACGATTAAGCATGCTTGAATAGAATCAAATAGGACATTAACGGGTTGTAATGTAGGCTAGGAGACGGGTAGGAAAACTATAATAATAGTGAGTTACACTTCCTTAAGCACTTTGCAATTTTAGATACCTATTATTTTCTTCTCTCTATTTTTAGCCATCTCTTCAAAAATTATTTCACAAGTAATTGTCATCATCTCAAGAATGTTTCAATTTTTATATTTTTTAAGTTTTCCTTCATAATATCCACCCTCCACTTATGTATTTTACATGAGTTAAGGTGCACAATGTCCTTTGAAGGACCAGGGCCATCATCAAGGTAATCTTTTTTTTCATCTTTTTTTTTATCACATTCTTTCAAATAGGGCTTTTATGCACTTTGTAGCTATCATTGATTACCTTTTCACTCAACTATCCCTTTTCTCATAATTGATAATTTGAATAAGTTTATTCTATAATGCTCAAGGAAGCAAGGTGCAAAAATTAGGGATTCAACAAATAGTCAAGGGAAAAATGTGGATACCAACATTAGGCTATAGACTCATAAAGGGTAACAAGTGATATAATATCTAAAAGGCTAAAATTTACCAGACAAATCAAAGAAAAAATATTATCATCTCCTAAACAAAGTAACACTTTTTGTTTCGCTTCAATAACATACCGGGCAAGTCCTAGACTAAGATGCAAAACATGGAATAACCAAAATATCACTACACATGGCACAAGTATCAATGAAGATGGATCAATTCCACTTCTAAGAGAGGCATGATCATAACAAACTCAAAAAATAAAATAAGTTATATACAATATCATAACCATAAGCTTAGGTGTAACAACCCTCAAAATTAAATAGGAATAACTAGAGACTCATGTGTATTTTAAGAGTTAATAACATATTAATGAGATAAGAAAAACTTTTAATAGTTGGTTTGAAGAGGTTTTGAGTCAAACGTCTAAGGACGACCAAGACATCTGGAAACTAGTCGTTTGTGTGCTAGTGTGACTTTGTATATTTGCCTTGTGTTGAAGTGTTGTTTTGAGTCTAAAATGATATGAGGGTACCCTAGTATGCATATTCTCGTGTTTAGGGTCGAAAACTCCGGGTACGACTCCCCAAGAGGCACCCTAAGGGTTCTTGAGGAGGACCCAAAGGTTTGGCAAGAGGCTGCCTAAACAGTGTCATGGACGACTGTGGGTGACACCCTTTAGACAAAACGACGACCCGTCAAAAGGGGGTGTGGCTCCACACTTAGTCGTGGGAGATTAGTCCCCAAATGAGGAGCCTCAGTCACAAACGACGACCATCAGCATGACCCCGTCAACCCATCCACGGTCCATGGATGGGGCCGTCATTTGAACTTGCAACTCTCTGTTAAGACACGACCAAGTGAGGGGTGAATTGGGAAATTCACCCCACGTTACAATTAGAGGGTGGACATTTATTTTACCTATTATGAGGTATTTCAAGTTAGTTAAAACAATGAAATGCCAAATTAAAACTCATTCTTCAAATTAAACCTTTTCCCTCTAAAATAAGATTCTCTCTAGAACTCCATTGGAGACCAAGCAAGGGGATGGATTTTCAAGTTCTTTCTTCTCCATATGTCGTAGGATTTTCTTGTATTTCGTGGGGTTTTCTTGTGTAAACTTTCATCTAAGGAGTTATATCAAAGATTTTCCAAAGTGCTTCTATGATCAAAATTCCCAATTTCCAATCTAAACATGGGTTCATTGTGAAATGGTTTTTACAGTCATTATAATGATTAATTCATGTTTAAAAAAAAGTTTTTACGATGATTTTCGCAGTAAGTCCTTGAAGAACTCATGATCTCCTTAATCTCTCAATTTAGCCCATAAAGTGGGTCTTGTGATCATAATTGGATGTTAATGGAATTGTGCTTAGATTGTGATGTATCGTTAAATACTCTTTCTATATTTAGCTATTGAATATTAATTTTTTAGGATTGATCTATTATTTATCATGTCTTGGAGAATTTGTAAGTTTACCTAACATCTAGTCTATAGTATAAGAATTGATGTTGTGTGGTATGGTCCACTTATGGTGGCAGTCTTTATTTATTGTCTATCTCTACATGTTGTTATCATGGTTTTGAGGGCAATAGATGTAATGTGAGTTATGGTTATGATGAGTATGAGTATGAAGGTGTGCCATGAAGGTTATGTATGTAGTCCTCAATGTTAATATCATGATTAAGGTGTATTGATAATGTGAATGATGATGTTAGGGTAAGGTAGGGTCTAAATGCTAAATTGTGATAAGTACTATTATAGAATGACCCCTACCTATATAACCCTATATGAATGTGTGATTTTATGCATGTTAGGAGTTGCCTATGCACATGTTGAATGTTCTCTTGTCTCCCATAATGAAATGTAGACGTGTGGTCTATAGTCCTTAAATGCTCTATATGTGAGCTATTCATGGCTTGAGGGATATTTTAAATGTGTTGTGATCCTTTGGAGGGAGGTCTCCTCAATAACAATGTTGTTATTATAATGTGATAATGAGGACCAAAACACACACACTCCATGCATAACTATGAGTATGATATGTTTATGGTGTTAATTGAAAGGATAATTCTCATACGCACCCTTATATCCTATTATGCATGAAAAGTGTATGACTAATGAAGGATGAACATGTATTGTCTAAAGGTGTATATGTGAAAGGCTTTCTAACATGTGTATACACACACATGAATGTATGAACGAATAAGGTTATGATAATCTAGTGAAAGAGAGTCCTTTCAAAGGTTTCCTCAATTGTACTCTAAATTAGACTATGTTATGAATGTTATGATTATGTGAAAGGACATTCTCTCATAATGTAGGTTGTATGATGAAAGGTCATTCTCATCTTAGAAACCTTTTGAGCTATATGATGTATGAGGGAGTAAGTCCCTAAGGCCTACTTTATGAACGTAAATAATGATAGGTAAAGGCTTAAAGATATTAAAGAGGGAGTTAAAACTTAGCACCGAGTGGATATGTATAATGAGGAAAGGACCCTTACGCTAATGTAATAGGTTAGGTCATCTAGGTGATACTCATGAGATGGAAGCCTCTCCGCTACTGCAATAGGTTGGGTTTCTAGAAGCAATCTCACTATACCTTAACTGCGTGCCCCCGTAGGTTCTAGCTAGTGAATGCACCTAGATAGCTAGTATGTAGGTTCTACCTTGGCAAGTAGAACACCTTCTTTCGGTGTGGGGTTATATGACACCGGATTCCATGTAGCTCACATTGTGTATGTAGGTTATGTCTATGTCTCCCAAAAGTAAAGGAATAAACTAAAATAAGAATATGAACACTAGTCCTGATTTCTTGAATACTTACTTAGTGTAGGTAGGACTATGGACCCTACTTACGCATTGCGCAAGTGGACTTTAAGGGAGGTTATGATTAGGTTTCTTTATGAAATAAGGATTATGTTCATGGACGTGGATATGAATGCATGTTAAGGTTGACTTTACTTTTTTCAAGACATGAAGTATGATTATACATGTGAATTATACTTATGTCTTCTAATGGGTTTGTTTAGTAGATGAGGAGGTATGGGACTCCATCTGTATATTGCACAAGAAAGCTTGTGCTGGGGTTGTGAGGAGGGTTTGCCTATGATATGAACTAAATAAGTTATGACTAAGATGTAATGAATGAAAGAGTTCTTATGTAAACATTAATGAAGTATGTTGGTCTTATGTCTAATGTTAAGTGCATGTGTCATATCTTATTTGAATGTGATGTGCCTAGTCTAGGGTGACTTAATAGGAACAGTTGGTGTTAGTATTATTGTGGGATGCTACTTGCACATTGCACTAGTGTGACTTGGGGTTGTCTTAGATAATGGTTCTTCTGTGAAGGTTATGTTTATGATGTGCTTATGTCCCTATGCATGTAAATGGTTGAATTGGTGAAGGTTGTATGAATGTTACCTTTGATGACCTTAAGGTGATACTTTGGTATGGATGGTGGAATGGGACACTATTCATGCAAAGCACTTCTTATTACTCAATGGTTGTTGTAGGTAAAGGAGTTGAGGTAAAAGGGAAAGGTAAGGTATTGGAGAATTGAATGTGGCTTAATGTGATAATTGACTTTATGTGTTGTTGTGAATGGTAATCTTGTCTATTATGATGTATGGGAACTATGTGGTTCACTTTGTATCAAATGCTTATGACGTTTCTCTAAAATACATGATGCATGGTTTCTAACTAAATGTCCTCTTTAAAGCATGTTTTTTCATGGTTATCATACTTAGTGCATTCTTGTACTAATATCATTCTTCTTCATCTTTTTACACAAAGTGTAGGTTGTGATGACTTATGGACCTTTACTAGAGTGAAGAGGTTGAATTACTATTCCCAAGTTCGGGTGTGTCCTTAAAGATTCAAGGACCATACATCAAGAGTTTCCTTTAAGTTCATGTACTAGATAGTAGTTGCTTTTGTATTTCAAAGGTCGTGTCCCTATTGTGTTTTAGTTGTGTTGTAAGATGACTACATGGAGACTTAGTACTTCCTTTCTATTTTATAAAGGTTTTTAAATGAGATGACTTTTAGTCTTATGTTATGGTATGAAATTTTTTTAAATTTTCTGCTATTTTTATGTCTATGCGATGAAAGACGCCTAAAGTCTTGTATAAGACCTCTGAGAGGTCAAGTATTTCGTGTTGCGTCTAGGGGGTACTCCCCGTTCATTACATTAGGTGTCGAAAAGTATGCAATTTTTTTCAAGCATTCACAAGAAAATACCACTCAAAGGGGTATTTTCTTTTCTCTAAAAAAAATCTAAGTAAATTTATTCCTAAAAAAATAAAAGACATTTGGTTCAAAGGGACTATCCTCAGGAAAAGAACTGGAAAAAAAAAACAAAGAATCCATCCTAAAAAAAATAAAAGACTGAATAAAACAATAAAAATTAGGAATTCATTGATCCACCTCACACTTAAAAATATGTTATGTCCCCAGAGCATCAAATAAAATTTAAAACAAGGGTTATGAAAACTTTTTGAGGCCTTTAGGCCTAGCTAGTAGCATGTTCTCTTTATTTTCATCACGGGTCGTAAGCACCCCACACTTATGTTCAAATGTGCTCCTTAGATCCAAATTTCGGATACTCAAAATTCTCAAAAGCCTGTAAAAACAACGCAAAAACATGACACTAAAAGAAAAGTTAGACTATAAATTGGGTTGCGTCCAAATAAGCGCCTAATTTAAAGTCGCAGCATGACGTAAGTAAGTTCACCACTTCTCTTTCTATTTTGAACTTATGAATTGTACCCTTAACTTTGCATCAACTTTTCTACTCCTCTTAAGGGGTGGTTGTATAAAGATAAAGGAACCAAGTAATATATGTCGCATCTTACACTTCTTGGCCCTTAGGTGAGGAATGTCGTTTTGCCTATGTGGACTAAAAAACTTTAGAATGTAGGTGCCTTGTACCTCATATATACACTCATCCATTAGCTTGGATATTACAGAAAAGTGTTTTGAATGAGATGAAAATTGCCTCAACTCCAAAGCAGCACTATTTACAACATTCTCACTTTTGTACTCTTCATTGATATCATATATTTATATAAAAGAGAACCCTTATTATATGCTTATGATATTAATTGTTGTTTTTTTGTATATATTTTAAACTCGTTTGTTTATGTTTTTGCAAAGTTATTGCCTCTATTTAGATTGAATATATACACATATAGTACGCATATTATTATGCAGAAAATAATTATTGTACTCACTTCCGAAAATTCATGTATTAATATTCTATATTAAATTTTATATCTTAAAAGTACTATATACAAAGTTATATATAATCTATTTTCACATAGATATGAAAGTTATCACTTATAAATTGAAGAAATTCATTATGCAAGTTTTAAAACTATAATTGCTTTCATGTTCAAGCGTAATTTCTTTTTAAAATATGTTAACAATTTTTTGAATTTTCTCCTTAGATATATATCACAATTGTATAATCTATGCAACTTAATTTTTTCTTTTTATTACGAAATGCCTTTGCATATATATTCTCATGTTCTTCTTTATTTTCCTTTTGAAGTTGATTAAAGAACCAATGATTTATTATTTCGTGAATAATTAATTCATTAGAGGTTATTGAGTTATGTGATAAAGACAAATAAGTAAATTCATGTTGGATTATTGCTAATATTTTTTAAGAAGTTTTTAATGTATGTATATTAGAAAAAAATTATTTGCAAGTCCAAATGCAATTACTATTTATGACTGCGTGAAGCGCAGGAAAATTACCTAGTTAAGGAATAAAGTATAGTTGAATGGTTGAATCCCTCTTTTTCTCCACTAGTTTGTCATCATCCACGACAATTGGTAATTGGTCTTCAGACGCCTCAATCGTTTTGTTCAAGTGAGCCTCTAAGTCATGAATATCTCAACCAAATTGATCTATTTCTTGTGCGAGCTCAACTCTTCCTTCAATCATTTGAGTTGTCATGTATGTCATACCATCACGGATAGACTCTTGAAACTTTAGAAATTGAGTTTGTTCTTGTAGTGAAGATTGGCTCACTATCTCTGCTTTTTCATAGCTTTCTCTTTGTTGGGCTGCAATCTCTAGGCCATTAATTTCTAATCAAATAGCGTCAAGCGCATCTTCAAGTTGCATGATTAATTTTTTCCCTTCCACACATCAAACATTTGTTCAACGATTTTTGAATTAACTTTGTCCAGCATGTCCGTACATTCCATAAGTGAATTCACATTGCGCGCCTCTTGTTTTTCATTCTCACTTTATTGGCCCTACCAAGATCACAAATAATAGAAGAATCACAATAGGGGTTTGGGAAAAGGGAATAAGTTTTAGGACAACTATTCCAATGAATATACTAATGACACATATATGACATAAAGGACTTTCATCACCCAACCACGATTTATCCCAATCATCTATATCAATAGCAGTACTAAATTATTTGAAGAAAGAAACAATAATAATTATTGAAAAAAATTAATTAAAATAAATAAAAAGAAGAAGTATAACAATAGTTAATTTCTAAGTCCCGGATAGCTGCGCCAAAAACTTGTTGTTCCCACTTGCACACGCAAGTTTACGCGGTCGCAAAGTAATATTGTGAGTTTTAAAAGAACCAGATATCGAACCCAAAGGACTTGTAAATTAACTATTTCTACTAAATTATACTGGTCTAGTTATTTATTTAAGAGTGCCAAAAGAAAAGAATGCAGGAATAAAATAATAAATTTCATTACAATGGTTGAAAAATCTCAGGGCTACAGCATGTATTGAATCTCATATATCGTATTACATGCTTATAGCTAATTTTAGTTGTCAAGTTACTGGTTAATAGGGTTGATGGTATGATCCGGGTTATACGCATCTCGTCTCCTATCCCTATTATCTATCTAACTACAACATTGAGAGGGATAAATAGACAAACTGTAGAATATTTATATTTCATCCTATTTCGTATTCAAGCAAGGTGTTCGTCCGGGCGTCACTCCTGAACAACTAATCACCTCAATCTAATGGGTGAACTGAGCTCTCTATATTCTCTGATCTATCTAACCTCTCCTCTCCCGGTTTTAAAATTAGACAATATATTTATCTCTAGATGGTCAGTCAAGAAATACTATGACAAGAATATAAAATTAACTTATAATGACAACCAAGAATTAATTCAAAAAGCCTTAAATAATCAACAATCAATTCGTAGCAAGGGCACTTAGCTACTAATCTCTAAGAAAACAAAAAGAAGAAAAGAACCCTAAAAAGTATTGACGACTTTCTCTTTGAAACCTCCTCCTCTACCCTGATGCCCCCTAATAATTATTTCTATGGACTATTTCTAGATGTAGAAAATCCTAAATAAAATAATTGAGTCCAAAGCAAATTGGGAAACCAATACCAAGCGGAACTTGACTTTCATGTTAAAGACGGTTGCTTTCGTCGCCGACTGACACATGGCAAGATTTTAGTTGGTTGAATCGCAATTAGCAATTTACAATTTGAAACCTTTGCACGACATATATTATATATTATTATATTTAATTTAATCCATTAAGTTGTCTACTTGATTTCCTTTTTCAACCTTCCATCTTTAATTTGTTTTAGCTCCAAACTACTTCAACTTTACGTCAATTTACTCCTACAAATAAACTACACTATTTAGCACAATCGATAAAATTCATGATCAAAAAGGATATATATAAATAATAAATATGAGGTAAATAATGATTAAAAATATTTTTTTTATCTCACATCAGGATTGATTGTGAAAATTGTGAGTAATTGAAAAAAAGAGTTTCTATTCTCAAAGTGAAAAAAATGATACTCCCACTATCACAATTTACAAAACTCACATTTCATTTTAGTCCATCCCAGAAAAAATAATACATTTATTTTATTTGGTCACAAATTACTTTTAAAGTTCCAATTTACCCTTAATGAAATTATTTATACCCACACTAACGATTATGACTTATTTTATACCACAAGTTGGAAAAGTAATCCTTTCTCTCTTAAATTTCTTGCCAAACTCAAACTAAGTCATAAAAATTGGGGCGAGGGAGTATAATTACTATTTCTGGTACTTTGATTTTCGTATTCTTAGTGCTAGTGACTGTTCCTTTTTTTTTTTTGTTCTTTATTCAACATTTACTCTTGCTTTCTTCGCTCCAAATTTTATTCTATCTTATTTGTAATGTTTTTACTTGAGTAGAGGGTCAATTGGAAACAATTATTTTACCTTGTTGGGATAGAATTTTCATACACAATACCCTCTTTAGACCTCACTTGTGAGATTAAACTGGGTATGCAATTTTGAGCCTTGGACCTCATGGATATCAACCCACTTCATTGAGCATTAAGTAGCACCTTCGATGAACAATTAAGAATATTTCAAAATAACAATGCCCCATCTAATGGAAAAATAAAATTCAATGAGGACTTGGTTCATCCGACACGTACACGTCATGGGCATCCCGCCTTTCTATGTTCTATAGACTTGTATGTAACTATTGAGAGTGAAGATATTCTACATAATGTGAATATTCCACCCAAAAGTTTGCTTTTAGTTCAAAACGATCAATACGTAGAATCAGAACAAGTAATTGCTGAGATTCGCACAGGAAGTGATTGATCCTATACAAATATGACTAATCTAGACATGTTCTTAGTATCACAATCAAGTTAAACGTATGCTCGACTCTTAGCATGTAAATACCTAATTCTAGGATTCTTTGCTAACATAAAAACAATAAAATGCCCCATGATTCCCACTAAGTGGGATCTAGAGAGGTATAATGTACGCAAATCTTACCACTACTTGTGGAGATAGAAAGGCTATTTCCGAAGACTCTCAACTCAAATGTAATTCTTTGCTGACATAGAGACCTTAAATAACTCGAAATGTTAGACAACCTGAAAAAATTGACTTCACATGTTAAGTAATGTGATGTTATGCATTGCCAACAATCGATGTGTAACATGGCAGATCTGCATGATGTTATGCCATTTTAGACCTTTTTAGCTCATTAGAAACATTGTAAGGAAGAGACATTTTATGTTGTCCGGATACATTTTAGACCTTTTTAGATCATTAGAAACATTGTAAGGAAGAGACATTTTATGTTGTCCGGATAGGAATAGAACAAAAATAGTATATATAATCCTACTTAGAATAGGAATAGAAATAGTACATAGAATCCTATTGGGCAAAGGATTGTATTTTAGCACTTCTAACTATGTTTGTCGTTTTTAATTTAAAACATGTGCTTAATATCACATTTTGATTTTACCTAAACACTGTAAAAGTACTTAAAAGCTATTTTAGTTTACAAGCAACTAAAATAACTCAAGCGGGATCTAAATAGGTTCTTGTGTAATATTAGAAATATATAATTCAATAATATTTTTATACTATATCTCTCACATGGTATTAGAGAATTGATGAGCAACTTCAAGGGAAGAAAACTCAATTAGACAGGTCACGTAAGTAAATTTCCAACTACTGTTGGGACTGTTGTGTGAAATCTTCTATATAGTGGGTGTTCTGACCATGCATCACGAGGCTCGAAAAGATCAAGCAACCAACCCCACGAAGATGAACAATAATCACTTCACACTCTCACATTTCATTTGAAGGTGATACTTCTTATAAGATACTTGTCATATGCGTGAGAGTTGTTTCAATCACTTTTTGAGCATATTTTTTAGTTGGAGATGTTTCGTCATTTTGAGTGAACCCTATAGTTTTGTCAAGATCTGATCTCTCAAATTATGGTTCCAACGATTTCACTGTTGTTTCTACTGAACTCTTGACGAGATATGTTTCTTGTTGTTTACAAATCAAATTTTACCAATGCCTTTTAGGGGTGTGATATTTTTGGTTACGAAAATAAAGGTATTGAAAATTCAAGCACTATGATCACTTAAAAAACCATTAATGAGAAGTTTAAACTAGTTAACTAGGGGTTCCTCGATTGAGTTGTGGTGCAAGGATCAAGGTGCCTAAGATCACTTAATGAATAATGTTTGTGCAGCAGATTAAAATGAAAAGGACAACGAGGAAGATGCAAAAACGAAAACACGATTGAAGAAAAATAATGCTCAATTATGTAGTCTCCAGTGACACTCTATTGCTTTCAAGTTGATGCGCTAGTTTTTCCCATTTGATAGATGTTATTCAGTGTGATATTAGACTCTTGCTCTATAAACTAATGACCTATCTCGATTCATTGATGTGATATCCCGTATGAACAATTTAAAGAAACAATTACCCTGAACGTTGTAAAACAATAAGAGCACATGAAAAAATAATTCTACTTCCCATACTTACTTGACTTCCTACTAACCATGGTTTAGTACATGATAGAACTCTAGCTAGTACTATAGCTCCTAAAACAGGTAAATTGTTCTTTTTTCTATTTTTTATTGTTCCACCTCTAAGTCAAAAAGTAGTTTCATCATCAACCGTTGACTCCTCTGTTCTCGCACTAAAATCATAGTAAACAACATATCAATCCATGGAGAATCGACGAGGGGGTGGAATTTTCGGAAACCTCGACCCAAGTATTGTTATTTTCAAAAGCTTGGATGCACTTGTGGAATATGTTATATTTCACATGGTTCACCAACAAATTATGATCCTATTGTTCTAAAGAATATAAGGAGCTCCTTCAAATCGTGCTTGTAAGTAGACATATTAGTAATATGTTATAATTAGACATCTAAGTAATATTTTATGACATAAAATTTGTATCTTGCCTCACATAAATTACATGTTTCAACATATATAAGTTATATATTGCAACATATAGTTATTATGTTGCGATATGTAATTCATAGGTTGCTACATATAACTATACTGTTGTGATACATAAATCATATATTGCAGCATATGTAACTTATATGTTGCAACATATGACTACTCTGTTGCAATTGATAAATCATATATTGCAACATATGGCTATTCTGTTAGAATATCTCCAAGAGGGAATTCATAAATTGCAACATGTGACTAGTTTGTTGCATGATGTAGACCATATGTTGCAACATATAACCTTTCTGTTGCAACATAAGACTATCATATTCGAAAATCTGACTTATTCAACATATGTCAATTGCAGCAACAAATATATCCTTTTGTTGAAACGTTGATGTAAATTACTGAAAAAATTGGAGGTATACCCAAATGATGATGAATGATCGAAAGAATTATTAATTTTACGTACCAAACAACGTGTGTGATCTCAATCACTAAGAAGTAATGACAATTGAGGAGGTTGAGGACGAAGAGGAGGAGGAGGAAGACGAAGAAGAAGTAGTAGAAGAAGAAGAAGAAGAAGAAGGAGGAGGAGGAGGAGGAGGAGGAGGAGAAAGTACTGACGCATACTCTGCTCCACATCTTCTTGTGACATAGGTTCAGGTCCTCAAAACTTAGATCATGCATAGATCAGTTCCCGATATGCAGTTCAACATTAGAAGTGGTGAGTCCTCATTCTTAGAGGATGATTAACATGTTTTCTATTCATTCTTTCCTTTTTAGTTAAATTTTTGCTAGAGTTAGTTGGGAGCATGTATCAATGTCTCTAGTTAGTTAGAGGCTTTTATTAAAACATAGTTGGAATCAGTTCTAGTGGTTTGAGTAATAATCTTGTACTGTAAACTGTTATTTAGTTTCTATTTTCAGATAGTATTGGGTATTCCCTGTTTTTGTTTACATCATGTTTAAGCTACCGCACATTATTTTTTATTTTAGTTAATCTTCGTATGCTTATGATATGCCAGCAGGGTTAGCTTGGAGTCACTCGTGATCGTAATTCCCTTGTTTATGTCTTTGGGTAAGCCTCGATTCATGAAAGTAACATCAAAGGAAAACATATATAAACAACGTTATGTACTCAATCACAAAGAACTCAAATCCCAAAATATCTTGGTTTGGAGGCATGAGTCCTCATGTGTGATCTTGATATTGTTAATTGTTTACATACTTACATTAGTGTTGTAGTCACTTGTTCAGGTTGGTTGTTGATTGCTACCTGCTAAATGTCATAGTTGATTTTATACTATTATTCATTGCATATTAGTTTTTAGTTAGTTTCACTTTCTAATAGTTCATCCAAATTGGCTCTTAAGATAACTTTTCTATCCATTTATTTCAAATTTTTAATAAACTTTAGTTAGCTGTGGTTCTTAAAAATAGATGTTGGTTTCTATGGACTGAATCTAAAAGTTTCTCTAATAGAAGTTTTTTATTTTTTCTTGTAGGTTTGTGGATGTTTCTTAATATCACATGACAAAGACTAAACTTTAAGTTTTTTCCCAACTTTTGTTCATTCTTCTGTTAATTATAGCTTAGAAGATGCACTAAACTCATTCTTACTTTGCTATGAATGTTATGCAAAACCCTGGGTGCTATAGTTTTTTTGTTTATTAATTAAGAAAATATTGGGACTTAAATCTTTTTTATCCAGATTTTTAGTTGTATAATTAATTTGATATTTAGTTAGATTCTTGTGATATCAATGATTGTTGGATCGACGGTGATTAGTTAGAGACAACAATTATTGTCTTTCTCTAAATCTCAATCTACGACTAGAAATGACGTTCGTTTTAGAGCTATTTTAAGACCAGGTTGTAGTTCGTCTATAAAGCTATTTTAGGACCAGATTGTTGTTCGTCCCTACATATATTGTACCAACGTTTTGTTCATCCCTAAAGCTACTCTAGGAACAGCTTCTTGTAATCGCTACAGCTATTCTAGGAGCAGATTGTTAATGGTCTTTTAACACTCTTCTAGGTCCAGATCATACTCGTCTCTAAAGATTTATTAGGACTAGGTTGCGGAAGGTCGCAAAAGAGGATTAATGACCTGAAAACAAAGATATCAATGGTCCATTTGAGACTAGATATGCAGTCTCTAAAAGTGTTCCACGACCAGCATTTTTCTCGTCTCAAAGACATTCAGGGACCAATTTTTTGAACTCGTCCTTAGTGATCAGTAGGAATGACACTTTCTAGGACGAGTGGAGACCAGATTTTTCTGGTCTCGATTCCTCGTTTGGGACCAGATTTAATCTTTCAGGGACTAGATTTCCCTTCCTTAGAGTCTGATTTTCTTGTAGTGGATTGAATATCACTTTCGCCTAAAAAATCATTTAGAGTAATATGAACAAATGGTATTAATCCTTCTATAAGTTGGACCTTCAATAAATAAAATAAACCTATTCACCTCATTACTCTATATTAATAGGCATATTTTAATGAAATATCTCTTATAAAGAAAAGGGGTTGCATTTGTTATACTGGCTTTACAAATATTATAATAAAGTGTGATCCTTATAATTATGCAACTGGGAATAAGCAAATAATAAATCATATAACTAATTATTTACATAAATCATGTCACTGATGTATGTACCCATATTTTAATGGAGTCACTATAACAAATGCAACTCCTTTACTTTATAAGTGATTTTCCATGACAATATGCCTGTATTTATCAAGTAATAAGGTTAATTGATTCCTTTTTCTTTATTGAAGGTCCAACTAGTAGGAGTATTTGTTCATATTATTCAAAATGAGTTTTTAGGGTGAAAGTGAACTTCTGTCCTTTCCTGCTTCTCATTGATCACGATTTCCTTACCAATTAAATGAATTCTTTCTTATGATAATCCTTAATCTTTAGCTTATTTTAATACACTTGTTGATTAATCTATTGCATTTTTGTATGATAATCCTTATACTTTAGCTTATTTTCATACAATAACTTATTAGTCTTCTTAATTATTGTGCTATCATTTACAATTTTTAGTGCCAAATAGATATAATAATGATTAAACACATGGTCAACAAGTTAGTTTTGTTAACTTGGAATATTTTGAGTAATTACAGGAAAACAAGGAAGTCTCTCAGACGCAGACAAATCGAGTAAATCAAGGAGAAATCACAGGGCAAGAAATCAGGTAGTACTTGGTCACTATGGATACAGAATTAATCACATATTCTTTCACAAGAAATCAAAAAGGAAAATCAAAGTATCAATGGAAAGGAAAATCAACAGTGATCAACTCACTGATCACGGAAATTCAATCTCACTACTGGAAGGAAAATCAGACCAACAAAGGAAATGAAATCATACACTGTAAAGAAATAAACAACGATCACAAAAGATCAACAGGTGAAAACTGGTCACTGTCCAACTTCTGATTCAAGGTAGAAATCAACTTGGCATGGTATATCAAATCAAAAATGAAATCTTTCACAATCAAGGTATCATTACAAAAGCCTTGATTGAAGGAAACACCCTTTGGTTTTTCAATAGAGCTAAAATAAGCCTCAACACTCAGCCTATAAATGAAGACTTCATAAAACCAAGAAAATTACACTTCACATAGCTTATCAAACAACTTTCTTTTTTCTTTCATAAAGCTTTGTTAACACATGAGTGATACAATTGAAAAGAAAATAAAAAGAAAGAATTGTAGGTATACAAGTTGAGGCAGTGTCAAGATAGAAATCTGATTTGCATATCAGACATGATCAAGTTTTGAATTGCTATAACACAAAGATCTCCCATAAGCTCCTAAGGAAAACCCTTGAAACCCAAGGGGACTAGTCTAGGAACCACATTAGTGATCCAAACCAGTATAAAACCTTTTGTGTCTTTTATTTACTGCAAATTATCATTATTGTTTATCTTTATACTAACTTGCAGGAAAGTCAACTAACAATCACAGGTAGTTGACTAAAAGAATTTTAAGTCACCCCTCTAAATATCAATTGGTGTAAGAGCAGGTCTCACAAATTCAGTGTTTAACCACACGTGAGCAAAGAACAAATGGCACACTGCTAAATCCCTGGTGCACTACTTCAATACGGACATTCTTCACATCGACCACCTTACTTCAACGGGCAACATTATTCTCACTGGAAAGATAGATTCATAATCTTTATTTCCTCAAATGACCATGAAGCTTGGATAGTGATCAAGAAAGGACAAAAGCCAATTCCTGGGCTAACTGAAAAGGATGGAACAGAAAAACCTTTTGATCCTGAATCATTTGATATTACCATGGAACAACAAAAGGTAATTCAAACTAACGCTAGACCTATAAGTTTGTTAATTTGTGAAGTAAGAGGAGCGGAATATGATAAAATATCAACTTGTGAAACTGTGAAAGAGATGTGGGACAAACTTAAAGTAACCTATGAAGATATGAATAAAGTCAAGGAAGCTCGAATTAGCTCCCTTGTAAAAGAATACTGTTCAAAATGACCGATGATGAAAATGTTGAATCCATGTTCCCAAGGTTTAGCAAAATTGTTTGTGAACTAAAATCTCTTGGAATGGATTATTCAAACTCATTACAAGTCAGCAAAATTGTTAGAAGTCTTCCCAAGTCTTGGGGAACAAAAGTTGCTATTCTTGAAGACGAAGATCTGCAGAATATGACATATGATGAGCTTCGAGGTAACTTAATGGCCTATGAACAAAATTATATTAACAGGTACCACAAGGATGAAAAAAGGAAGATTGTGGCTTTTACGGCTAAGACATCTGAACTTGGAGAGGAAGAGATGAAAATCGAGATGAAAGAATGACTCTCATCAATCGTGGAGTAAGACAAATGCTCAGACAAAGAAAACAACGACTTCAATAGGATTTTAAGAAAATGAGTTTAAAAGAAATGACGATTGGTGCTACCACTATGGATAACCTGGACACATTAAACAAAACTTTCCAAAACAAAGGAGAAGAAACAATCGTAGAAATAAAGATCCAAAAAGTCTCGGAGCTTTGTATAAAGGAGAAACAACTGACGATGATTATGAAGAACTGGCTAACCTATGTTTCATAGTGCTAAGTGAAACCAGTGAGGTAAGATCTTATAACTTCCCTAACTGTAATGACTTACAAAATTCCTTGGATATGGTTACTGATGAATTACAAAAGTTTATTGATGAGTATAATAAAATTATTCGAGAAAAGAAAGACTGGAAAATTCTTCTCGAAGCAAGTCAGATTGAAGTCGACTTACTAACAGAAGAGTTAGAAAATTAAAAATGCAATTGAACAGCGTCGTCAGAAAATCTTCAAGTCCTAGTTCTATACGATCTAACAGAACTATCCGCCATAGAAGAAACTTTCCAAATCATAGCTCCTACAGATCGAATAGATCTACCTCAAACTCTCACTCTTTTTAAACTCGTATTACAGTTACTTGCATACTTGTGAGTGACATTGGTCATAAATCTTTTAAATGTAGAAAATATTCCTCTAGAAAATGGATCTGGCGACCAAAAATTCGTAATCAACAAGGACCCAAAAACACTTGGGTACCTAAAAGAAACTAATTTCATTGTTTTGCAGGAGCAATCTAACAAAACCCTACAGGAAAGGAATGTGGGTACTTGATAGTGGATGCGCCAGACATATGTGAGGAAAGAAAGACATTTTCAAAACTATAAAAAGAATTTATGGAGGATGTGTTCGGTTGGGAGACAATGCTAAAGGAGAATTAACTAGAGCTAGAACTATCACTCTCAGTTCATCATGTGATCTAGTCGAAGTGTATATGGTTGAAGGACTTAAACACAATCTTCTAACCATTAGCCAACTATGTGATGCCAGATTTCAAGTTACTTTCAATACAACTAGTTGCATCATCAAACATCATGAGAAAAAGCAAACTTTTGTCAAAGATCAAGTAAATAACATATAGGTGTTAAATAATGTTGATTTTCCCTCTCTTACATGTCTTACTACAGTTACTAGTGATCCTTGGCTATGGCATCGAAAACTTGGACATGCAAGTATGCATGCCCTTGAAAAACTATTGAGACTTGAGTTAGTAATTGGATTAGCAAAACTAAAGATTGAGAAAGATCATGTTTGTGATG
The DNA here is from genome assembly GCF_001406875.1 of Solanum pennellii. Lineage (NCBI taxonomy): Eukaryota > Viridiplantae > Streptophyta > Magnoliopsida > Solanales > Solanaceae > Solanum > Solanum pennellii. The sequence goes on along the minus strand of NC_028643.1, from coordinate 14,017,082 downwards.
TATGTCAACTTGGTAAGCAGACTCGCTCATCGTTCAAAGTAAAGGATATTGTAAGTACCTGTAAACCTCTTCAACTTCTTCATATGGACCTTTTTGGTCCTACTAGAACTGCCAGCGTTGGAGGTAAAAGGTATGCATTTGTAATAGTTGATGATTTCTCAAGGTTCACATGAGTAATATTTCAAACTCACAAAAATGAAGCATTTGCTAATTTTGAAGCATTTTGTAAAAGGGTTCAAAGAGAAGCAGGATACTATATAACGATAATCCATAGTGATAATGGCGGCGAATTTGAGAAAAAAGCTTTTGAAGAATTCTGTGCTCAAAATGGTTTCACTCAAAAAATTTCTTCACCTAGATCATCGCAACAAAACGGAGTAGTAGAAAGAAAGAATCGCTCTCTACAAGATAAAACAAGAACTATGCTGCTCGACCATAGTCTACTACATCATTTATGGGCAGAAACGGTAAGAACTGTCTGTCACATTCTAAATAGTTGTGTGATAAGACCTATACTAAAGAAGACTCCGTATGAATTTTAGAGAAGAAAGAAACCAAACATCATCTACTTCTATCCCTTCAGATGCAAGTTCTTCATTCACAACAATGGTAAGAATAATCTCGGTAAGTTCGACCTAAGGAGTGAAAAAGGTATCTTCTTAGGCTATTTCCCTCTTAGTAGAGCCTTTCGTGTTTTTAATAAAAGAACTTTAAGTGTTGAATAATTTGTTCATCTGGTATTAAATGACACTAATCCGAGAATGCAAGAAAGTGAGGCTGGTGACGATGAAACCAGTCAAATTAAAGTAACAGAAGACGTCTCAAAAATGCCCCTGGAAACGATGACCTTTGAATCAGCTAATGCAGAGGTAGAGTCCACAACTCCAGTAGACAAAGGAAACATTCCTAGGGAATAGAGGCACAACGCTAGCTATTCTAAAAATTTTATGTTAGGAAATCCTGATGATAAAATTCAGAAAAGATCATCACTTCGAAAACAAGCTTGTCTAGCTCTTATATCACAAATGGAACCTAAATGAATAAATGAAGCATTGGAAGATGAATCTTGGATACAGTCCATGAAAGAAGAACTTGAACAGTTTGAACGAAATCAAGTCTGGACTCTCATTGAAAGACCTAAAAACTACTCAGTTGTTGGAACCAAATGTGTGTTTCGCAACAAAGTCAATGAAGAAGGAAAATTCATTCGAAATAAAGCCAGGGTAGTAGCTCAAGGTTACTCCCAAATAGGAAGGGATTGACTACAATGAAATGTTTGCCACCGTAGCAAGGTTAGATTCAATTCAATTCTATTAGTGTATGCTTCTTTCAATAAAATTCAATCTTTTTCAAATAGATGTTAAAAGCGCGTTTTTAAATGGTTTTATAAAAGTGGAAGTTTTTGTCAAACAACCTCCTGGGTTTGAAAATCCATCTAGTCCCAATTATGTTTTTAAACTTTCCAAAGCTCTATATGGTCTTAAGCAAGCTCCCAAAGCTTGGTATGAACGTTTGAACACCTTTTTTATTAAAAAAATTTTCAGCGAGGTAAGATTGACACAACTCTTTTTAAAAAGAAATCTAATTCCAGTATTCTTATTGTTCAAATTTATGCTGATGATATTATTTTTGGTAGCTCTGACCCTTTTCTTTGTGAGAACTTTGCAAATCTTATGAAAGGAGAATTTGTACTGAGTCTCATGTGAGAGCGTTCATTTTTTCTTGGCCTACGATTAAGCAATCAAAGAAGGGTATTTTTATCAATCAAGGCAAATATGCAAAGGAACTCATTAAGAAATTTGGTCTTGAAAAAGGCAAGGCATTTGTAACTCCTATGAGTCCCTCCACATGCTTAGACACTGAATAACCAGGAAAATAAGTTGATGAAAAATTATACTGAGGAATGATAGGCTCACTACTCTATATTACCGCAAGCCGGCCAGATATCATGTTCAGCTTCTGCAAGTGCGTTATATTCCAATCAGCTCCGAAAGAATCCCATCTCACGGCTGTGAAACGTATCATAAGATATCTTATTGGAACCTCCGTTATGGGGTTATGGCATCCTTTTTCTAAAAATTTTGATCTCATTGGATGCTCAGATGCTGATTTTGCAGGCGATAAAAAGGACAAGAAAAGCACTAGTTGAACATGTCAATTTTTAGGAAATTCTCTTATTTCCTGGCATAGTATGAAACAAACATATGTGGCACTATCGACTATCGAATCTGAATACCTGGTTGTAGGAAGTTGTGGTACTCAGCTTTTATGGAGTTACTTGATTACAATTATCCTTTGAAGGGGTACCTAATTTTGCGATAATACCAGTGTTATTAGCCTTTCTAAAGATATTGTGCATCATTCTTGAGCTAAACATATTGACATTAAGCATCATTTTATTCTCGATCATGTTGAAAATGGTGATTTCTTTCTTGAATTTGTTGATTCAGAAAATCAATTAGCTGACATCTTTACAAAACCCCTTCTTGAAGAAAGATTTTGTTTTCATAAAAATTGTCTTGGTTTCACCTTGTTCAGTATCTAATTGCACCATATTTAATGCTTATTCTTATTTACTGTCCTTAATTGCAAATTGTCGTATATTTTTCTTAATTGGTATATATTATTTTTCCATATAATTATGTTTTTCTTATTTTTTGTTCCTTTTTTAATTCTACCGTCCTTTCCTATTCCCCATACGCTTCCTGACTTTTCCCTTCAGTCACATCTGTCTTTCCATAAGTCAGACGACATTTCCTTCTCCCCTTCTCCTTTATTATTCTCTTCTTCTCCCCTCCTATCAATTTCTCTCCTCTTCTTTCTTCTTTGTTTCTCTCTTTCTCTCCCTTCCTCCTCTCCAAATGACTTGTACTAGATCCATGGCCGCCCTGAAGAATGTTCCCCTCTCTCCTACAAGTTCTTTCAAAATCGATTACATCTCCTTTGACTCCTCAGAGGCAGAGTCATTTGACTCTTCTCCCTCAACCAAAAAGTGTCCCTCTACAGAAAAAAACAAGAAATAAAAGAAACCTCGTCCGACGCTTCCTGGTACTTTCTCTGATGAAGACTCTCTGAAGTTTTGGGGTTTGGAACACAAAATATGTTATGTGGCTTTCTCCAAGCGTCCGATTGTACCTGGACGAGTAGTAAACTTTCAACAACTTGAAGCCTTTCACTGCACGGTAAGTTCGTTCTTTCGTGCTCTAAAGTTGTCTCTGTTACTTGTCTATGTGGGCTTGAATTTTTTGAAGAACTTGTGTGTCTTTTTTATGCAAGTCTTAGGATATCTCCTGATAATGGCGAATGGGAAACCGTTGTTTCAGGGAATCGTATTGTGTTAAATTATTCTATGTTTAAAGATGTGTTTTGCTCTGAGTTCTCTGGTGATATTCCCTTCATGCATGATAATTTATGGCCTAAAAATTTTGTAACTTCTTTGGATAATGCTAAATTGTTTGTTTCTAAATGTGGTGTTGATGTTACCAACTTTGGTCCCTTTCTCTCGGCTTTGAGAACTGCATCCTCGCTAACATAGTGGCCACCACTCTCAATCCTCGGTAGGGTTCACTCAGTAATATCTCAAACAAAGATGTCTATGTGCTTTACTGTCTTCTGAGAAAGTTTCGCATCAACTGGGCAATGTGGCTCTGTGAATACATGGTGGAAAGATCTGCAGAAAGTAACTTCTCTGCTAGTCTACCATATAGTTTGTTAATTTTGCGCATCATAGTCGACTCCCTTGTGGATCTCTCTCCGTACAAACTGACTCTTATTGATGCCACATATGACACTCTCACCTTCTCCGGCATGGGTTATGTTCTTATTGATGCTAAATGGTATAAGAAGGAGTCTGTGCAACAAAGAGCTGATACTCCAAAAGCAACTCGTATCTCAGCATACAATTTTACTCTGCTTCTCCAAGAGGCTAACAAAATCAAGGTAAGATTGGATGGGTTGGAAACTCACATGCAGGTATTGCAGGACAATATAGGGAAGGTTCTCCAGCTACACTAGGACTCTAACACTGATATTGGAAAACTACGATTGGAAGTTGAAGGACTTAAAAAAGAGGTAGTTCGCTCTGTTAACACTATTCTCAAAGGAATTGACTGTATCAAATCTGGAGTTGGCTCAGCTCACAATGAGTTGGTTGTAACTGTGCACACATCTTACTCCAACTTCTCCAGAAACGTGGAGCGATCGTATGGCAATTTATGTAGGAATGTGCTCAATATTCTTAAGTATTTCCTCGGTAAAAGTTAAGTTTGGGTTTTGTTCTTCTTTATCTTTTGTTTAAGACTACTGTTGGAGTTGTGTCTCCTCTTCTATTTTTTGACATTAATATTGAGGCGCTGTCCTCAACACTAAATCTCTGTCTATTCTCTCTTGGTTTGGTCTATTTTTTGTGCTTCTTTTACTTTCTATTTTCCCTTTCTGATCATGCTAAAGGGGGAGACAAGTTACATATCAATTATCAATTATCACATAGCGCAAGGGGGAGCAAACATACAAGGGAGTTACAAATTAACAAGGAAGTAAAATTAAATATCATGAATTGAAAGTTATCATTATCAAAAAGGGGGAGATTGTTAACTTGGTATATTTTGAATAATGACAGGAAAACAAGGAAGTCACTCAGACGCAGACAAATCAAGTAAATCAAGGAGAAACCACGGCGCAATAAATCCGGAAGTATGCAGTCACTACGGATACTGAATCAATCACATATTATTTCACAAGAAATCAAAAAGAAAAATCAAAGTATCAATGGAAAGGAAAATCAACAGTGATCAACTCACTGATCACGAAAATTCAATCTCACTATTGGAATGAAAATTGCACCAACAAAGTAAGTGAAATCATACACTGGAAAAGAAATAAATAAAGATCATGAAAGACAGCAGGAGACAACTAGTCACTCGCCAACTTCTAATTCAAGGCAGAAATGGTATATCAAATCAAAGATAAAATCTTTCTCAATCAAGGTATCATTACAAAAGCGTTGATTGAATGAAACTCCCTTGGGTTTTCCAATAGAGCTAAAATATGCCTCAATACTTAGCCTATATATGAATACTTTAGAAGACCAAGAAGATTACGCAACTTCGCTAGAGCTTAGCAATCAATTTTCTTTTATCTTTCATAAAGCTTTATAAACACGTGAGTGATACAATTGAAAAGAAAAGAAAAACAAAGTATCAGAGTGTAGGTATACAAGTTGAGGTAGTCTTAAGATAGAAATCTGATTTGCATATCACACATGATCAAGTTTTGAATTGTTGTAACACAAAGATCTCCCAAAAGCTCTTGAGGAAAACCCTTGAAACCAAGGTGAAAGGACTTGGCACCACATTGGTGAGCCGAACCAGTATCAAACCTTCCCATTTCTTTTATTTATTACAAATTATCATTATTGTTTATCTCTATACTTGCAGGAAAGTCGACTAAAAATCACAGGTAGTTGACTAAAAGAATTTAATTCACCCCCCCCCCCCC
>NC_028643.1:13991846-14011134 GCF_001406875.1 Solanum pennellii | reverse complement strand
TTTAATCCCCCCCCCCCCCCCCTAAAATATCAAGTTCGGTAGCAATGAAGAAATTAAATCTAAACTTGGAGAATGCCTCGAAGTAAATCAACTTCATGAGTTGAGTAATTTCGCTTGAGAGCGTATGAAAGTTCAATAATGTATAAGGGGAAAATAAAGAAGCTGGCATGATGACAAAATCCTTCAGCATGAATTCCGAGCAAAAGATTTTGTCTTTCTATACAATTCTCTTTTGAAACTTTTCTCAGGCAAACTCAAATCAAATTGGTCTGGCCCATTCAATGTATCTCGAGTTTTCACAAATGGGGCAATTGAAGTGAAAGGTAAAGATGGACCAGTTTTCAAGGTGAATGGACAGAGTCTGAAACTCTACTTTGAGAAACTCAAGAAATATTAGTAATTGAAGTGGTGTATCTTGAAGATGCTTGAAAGAATTTCCACGTCGTGCACGACGTATAATAAGGCGCTTCATTGGAGGCAACCCAAACTTTAGTTGTTTTCAAATAATGTGTACTGAATGTGTTGGGACTAGTGATTGTGCGATGCTAAAACCATTTTGGTGGTCCGTTGAGTCGTTCGGTTGTCGCGATGTGTTTCGCCTTTTGCAAATAACTGGAGGACCATCATTCTAGTAAATTCAGCGAAGTTTCCTGTCTATTCAGCGGTGCGCTGATAGAGTTTGGTGAGACCTATTTTTATTGGCTTTTGGTCACACCTGTAGGCCCATTGTTTTTTGACATTTGGCGGTACTCTGAGTGGTTCACGGTCTCTAGCAAGCTTCACCGATTGGACACATAGTTAAGATTTCTCGTGGCCTTTTTCCTTTTCACATAGGACCTGTATATAACTTCATTGAATGCTAATTATTTCATTGATGGTACTTAAAAGGGAAATTTCGATAGATTCATTAATTATTCATGGTAACTGTTTCAAATATCAGTTGTTGAGATGACGAAAATTGAATCAGATACATATCGTGTTGAGTCCGTTAACTGATGTCTATTGATATTACTAATACTGTGTGTTCCTTCAATCCCTGCCTACCAAATTGTGAAGTGAAACAGGGAAATTGACAGTGTTATCAGAAACAAGGATAGGAATATTTAGAAAGCGAGATATATATCTGTTTGAAAGGAGCTGTCATATAACTATAATAATTTTTAATTGTATCGAGGTGGAACTGTTTGATTCTTTGCGGAGCTGCAAACTGTTCTATTTTTGGTGGTGCCAAGTCTCAAGGATTCAAGGTAACTTATGTTTCTTGTGACTTTTTATACCTAGAATGCATTACCTCTCGCCTCATAGTCTATGCAACGCAACAAATCAATTAATCATTCCTCCATCCACCTAATAGAGACCCCTCAATGCATACCAAAATTGATATATTTCTCTTTTATCCACTTTGAAAACATTCAGTCCCCTTCGAAAATAGCAAAGGTTATGCTTCATCCACCGCCTAGCCAAATATAATGATGAGCCCACCTTTTTGAGTGAAATAGTTGAATATATGTTGTTGGTAAAGTCGTTTTATAAAATAGTACTTTACAAGTTTTAGATTGATTTTAAGTATGCAAAAGTAGTATAGTAATGCATTACTATAAAAACACAAGTTATTAACATGATGGATGGAGAATTTTTCCATTCAAGGTAGCCTATTTTTAGATAGATAAAAAACAAAAAATGGGTAAATGTTATTAGTGTAAGTTGTGAAATTTAAAAATGTAACTTTGCATTATTCCGCAATAAATAGGCATATCTACAATATTTTGTAAATTATTAATACCATGCTAGAACAACTATTTGTAAATGGAACACTTTAGCTTTGACACTTGGGACCGGATTGACCATGAAAATTGGTGAGTAACTGAAAAAAGAGATTTTATTTTCAAAGTGAAAAAAATTATACTTCCTCTATCACAATTTACATAACTCACTTTTTGTTTTAGTCCATCCTACAAGAAAAGACACATTTATTTATTTAGTCACAAATAACTTCAAAGTCCCATTTTAGCTTTAATAAAATTATTTACACCCACACTAACGATTATGACTTATTTTAGACCACATGTTGGAAAAGTAATCCTTTCTCTCTTAAAGTTCTTGCCAACTCAAACTAAGTCATATAAATTGGGGAGAGGGAGTATTATTACTATTTCTGGTACTTTTATTATTGTATTACTTTTTGGTTGTGAATGTTCCTTTTTTTTGTTTTTTATTCAACATTTACTCTTGGCATCTTCCCTCCAAATTTTATTCAATCTTCTTTGTAATGTTTTTACTTGAGTAGAGGGTATATTGGAAACTATCATTCTACCTTGTTGGGGTAAAGTTTTCGTACACAATACACTCTTTAGACCTCATTTGTGGGATTACACTAGGTATGTAGTTTTGAACCTTGGATCTCATGGATACCAACCCACTTAATTGACCATTAGGTAGCACCTTCGATGACAATTAAGAATATTTCAAAATAACAATTTTAGTGATTAATCCTTGTTGAGGTCAAATCGCACACGCAAGTACACCCGATCGTACAAGCCATAAAGTGGCTCTTTGTGAGATCCGGGTATTGTACCCACAAGGACTTATTATTAAAACTACTCAATTCTCCTAAGTTGTAGTTCAACACATATATAACATCCAGATTTAAAGAGTTACTTATTATCTGCTTCTAACTTGAAATGAAATGTAACCAATATGATTCAGTTTCATACAATGATTTGGGAAAGATCCAGGGCTGCAACTTTTATCAGGAATCATGCTATCAATATCATTTAAATGGGTAATTATTAACTATCGAATCACTAAATCACAGGGTTAGATGTATGCTTATGGTCTTCCGACCTCTAACCTACAATACTTGACACTCTAACTACATCGATGAGCTGGGATAAAGTGATTAAATACTAAGCATTAAGTTACCTTTTTATATGGTAACCCAAACGAGGCCTCTAGATATATACCTATCCTATAATTAAATCAACTCTAGCTATTTAGAGTCCAACAAGCTCCCTGTGCCCCACGTTCTATCCTTTTAATCCTCTCCCAAGTTCAATTAGGAAAATAAATTTATTTCTATGGTGATCAAGTATGAAATATAAAAATAAGAACATAAGAGTGGTTCATGTGGTAGTCAATAATAAACCCAAAACCAAATCAAGAGATTACATTCATCATGTTGCCACAACCTTAGAACTAGGGTATTTTGCTACTCATAATACAATATTCAATCATACAATGTTTTTCATTCATCAAACGATTGAAAAGAGAAGAGTTTAAGAATGAACCCTAAAAACTCAAGAAAAAAGTCTCCAAAGTCATCGTTCTTCAAACCCAGAAAAATAATATTTAATAAAAATAAAATAAAACCCTATTTATACTAAATAGTGAAACGGCCAATTCAAGGCCTCAGGCGCGCGACGCCTTCCAGATTCTCGCCCAAGAACTTTTCTTCTTCTGCGCAATGCGGAGGCATCATGACGTGTTCTGCCTCAATTTAATTTTGTTACCCTAATTCTGCTTTCCTCTTCGCCACACGGGACCAGCACACAAATGGCTTTGAGAATTTTCTTCAGATTCTTCCTTGCTCTCTTTTGACTCAAATCTTCAGATTGCTTCCTTTGTCCCTTTTGTGCATATTTCTCCCATTAAGCTTCCCTACACAACAAATCATGTTGGTTATCTCATAAATGAACACATAACTTGATACGACTCTTAACGCATACAGATTGAATTCAAACTAGGCATGAATGTTGACATACTTAGCATTATGGGCATATGAAGATGCCCAAGATCACTACCCCACACTTCAAACTTTGTTCGTCCTCGAACAACTACTCACTACTCCTAGATCTAGACTCACTACATTGGATTGTGCATCCACTATCAACTTCCAGAAGATCTGTTCACCCTTCATAATAGCATGTTTTCAATCATAATATGCATGTCTCCAGTATATGACTTGACAACTTTTTGCAACCAACGCTTTTAAAAATATAAGCACTATTCCTTATAACTTATCCTCATACAACAAGTGCCCCTCACGTCAAGAAACACTCCATATACTCACGTTACTCAATCGACTATCATTTATGGACTTTTAAGACAAACACAGTCTCACTACATCATACATGTACTAAGAATCATAGGTTTGCCCATTATGTACATCTCGACTAATCAAGTGTATCATGCTCAAAATCTAACAGGACCTGTTCTGGTTGTAATGTGGGCTGAGGGTGAGGAAGGATTCATTTATATGACATTAGTGACTCATTCTCCATAAAATACACTATGTTCTGCTTTTTCTTTACAATCACAACTTTTCTTTTGCATTAGCCCCTCTCTTCTTCAATAACTTCCACCAGTTTTCCCAACCTTTCCTTAAGTTACTTTTGCCCCCTTTTTTTCTTTATTATTACTCATTGATCAATTTTTTTGACATTCAACAACAACCGCCGTTGACTTAGAGATTTATCTTTAGCTAAGGTGCACATTGCCCTTTTTAGGACCAGGACAACTCAAATTCCTAATCATGAGGCATTACTTTACCTTTTTCTTTCATTCTTCCCCAACAACCACGGTTTTCCACCCTATCTGTTTTTCTTTTTTGCTTCTACCTTTAGACCTAACACAATGCATTAGGGCTTGGGATCTAAACTATGGTATCAATAAAAAGGATAGTCTAATCATGTGAGTTAGAACAAAATCAATCTTTAAAGGCTCAGTTGGGCTCGACTAGGGATATTATTTCCAAACAGGCTCAATTTTTGTACCATTTTCAAATAATGTCTGTTGTCATCTCTTAAGCACAATAATACTTACATTTCGCTTCAATAACAACCTAGCAAGTTCTAGACTCAGAAGCATGTCATGGATATCATAGAAATGCTCATCACTCATAGCAGAAGTTCTATTCAGAAAGGATCAATTTCAGTACAAAATCATGTTATGCAGAAGGTTCAATTAAGCTTAAGTTGCACATTTAAATCACATACAAACATGTCACTGCATTCATGCATCACTTCAATCATGCTTTTCATAAAATCTCTTTCAAAAGGGCTACAACTTAAGAACAACCCAACCTAAGACTCAAATGATGAAATTGTCCTTAAGATGGTCATCATCCATCTATCATTGGGCACCTTGACTCAATATATGACTACAAACTCAATCCTATTAAAACAATATTTTTCTATTTTTGCACGGTTCAAAGGTACTGTTCTTGGATAAAGAACCAAAAACAATTACAAAGTAACCCAAAATCAAAACAAAAACAGAATCCAACATACAGTATGTACAAATCAGATATGATGTTCACACCCCACCCCAAACTTATACAATAGCACTGTCCCTAGTGCATTTCAAAAATTCAACCAAGTTCGAAGGGTAAGGTAATATAACTGCCTTATAAATCCTCCATGGTGTCATTGCCATCTGCACCATCTCCCTCCTGTGCTTGGTCAATCTCTTTCTCAGAATCGGAGTCCACATCAGAGCCCGTGCGCAGGTTCTCTTTATCAGTTGGGATGTCATTCTCAATATGCTCACAGAACTCAGGACCAATGCGAAGGAATGCTTTAGCATGGTCATTCAGCGGGTATCACGTGTTCATCTCTCCAGTCAGTAGACGGCCGGCCACTAGTATTATGACAGAGCATCTCTAGGCCATACATTTTGGCCATGATTAACTCATCCCTACTATGGCGCTCAGCAGTGGTGAGAATTGGGCCTAAATCAGTGTCAGGCCCCTTTGTCCTGGTAATATTAACTCCTGCTGAGTACAATGGCGCCATTTAATCCAAGTGCTCCTCTGGGACCCCTGCAAGATGACACATTTTGGTGATGAGACCACTGAATGCATACGTGTGGACCGTATGGACCCGAGACTTTCGCATCATCGATTTAATGATGTCCCCTATGTTGATCTCCGTATCAATCATTAAAGCATACAATAGACACACCTGATCATGAGTGATGTTCGTGTAATGCAAGCCCGAAATCATCACTACTTTCAACCACACCTACGTGTCTCAGAGAATGTGAGCATACGGAAGAGATTTAGTGATATCTCATTCCGCTATACTTGGTCCACAAGGCCATGGACTCCATTCCACATAGCAAGTGTCGGATGGCTCGATATGGGGGTCTGATGTTCAACCTGGTTAGAACAAGAGGATCTGCGTCCTCAGCAGTGCCCAAGATATTGTTAATGCTCTTTGGTGTGATAGGCATGTTTCTACCCCAGATAGTTACATAGTAGGAGCTCATTTCCGGCACCAATTGGCATAGAACTCACGAACAGTATTGAGGTTGCATTCATCCAGCTCAGCAAATGCAAAATACATTCTAAGCTCTCGCATTTGCCTTAAGATCTGTGGGAACTAGCGAGGTAGGCTATCCATGCAGACATTGAAGAAGTAAAAAGCCTCAGCATGCTTCTTGTACCAATTCTTTCCTTCCTTCGACATAGCTTTGGCTCTATATCTTTTTGTTTGTCCTTTGGGAGCCAGAGGTGCTAGTGGTACGTTTTCGCTCTTGGGTCGCTTCTTTTGGACTGGCTAACCAATAGCTTTCCTGGGACGGTATGACGTAGATATGGTTACCTGTGAGATATATCAAAGTTCAGCTCAAAGTGCCACATCATAAAGCAAGATATGGGTGTGTGCGCACACCACCCCACACTTAGTTCAAAGTAATTCTAACTTTAGGTACTCTGACTCCCGAACAAGTTAATGCATAACATATTAAAGCAGGCACCAAGTTCATCAACTGGGATCGACATCACATAGCTCTAATGCCCAAGCAATCAGTTAGACAGTGCTACTCAAGAATTCACACCTATACCAACGACCCAAAAATGCATGTAATCTCATAGACAATACAACTCATGCACACTTTCAACAGCTCATTTCGTGTCTACTCAAGACTTTAACACTAGCAAGGAAGGGAACCTCTACTCAGACATTGAAATCCAAAAAAATTACAAGAAGCAGGATTATATTAATGTGCATTTATAATTCTATTTAAGAATTCGAACTAACAATCATACTAACATAACACCGCAATTATACTCATCCTACTCAACATAACAACCCACATTGTGTGTTCCTACTCAAGAATTCAAAACACAACTAGCATATCCATTCAGCACAGTCGGCATAACAACACACTATTTCACCTCACTTTCACAATGCAACACAAATAATTCATGGTCCAAATTTAGCCCTTATTTCACCCACAACTTACCCTAACAACAATTTCAATCAGAACCACAACAACAAAATCAGTGTGCTCTACTCAAGAATTCAAAACACACATTCCCATGAAAAAGCAGTATTATGACAACAAATTCATTCCCCCGTCCGTTCAATCACTATTCCCCAACCTTAGACAATTTTTACTTCACCCACCATCAAAATTGAAAGAATAAAGCCGGAAAACATACTTGTGCGATGCAGAATTACAGACGAAAAATGGAGCAGAATAAGTGTCAACTTCTGTGCGACACTTAAAGAGTTGGAGAAATCGTTGGGTTGAAACGGAGGGGAGAAAATCGGGCAATAATTTGGGGGAGAATGGAGGAGAATAGGGGAAAATCGGGATTTAAGAGGGTGGAAAAAGGGTTAGGTTGGGTTATTTACTTTTAAAAATGGGTGAAACCCGTTGAGTTAAATGAAAATTACAGAAACATACCTGGGCGCGCGACGCGGGGCCAACTTGAGGTCTTCCGGAATTTTAATTACAGTAGATCCAAAATTTGGATTTGCACGCACAATGTGGGTCTGGCACTTAACGGCCTTTTTCTTGACGTGGATTGTTGTGTCCCGTTGAAATCAAATTTAGGGACCCATTCCTTGACGCGGACCCTTCACACAATGCTCTGCCTTAAATTAGCTAATAAAATTCCAATAAGTGAGCATAGCTCCGTAACGCGGATCCTATACGTAGTTCAATGGAAATTCAATTCTTGTTGACAGTAAAATTTGGCCACTACGCGGGGCAACACGCATTTGTCTTGATCAAATTTTTCTGCTCCCTGCACATTGCAATAAGCTCTCTGTTAGTTAAAACACGATGAATTGCCTCCCATCCAGTGCCTTATTTTTTGTCATGACACGACTCATATTTTTGTATTTTCTGCATATATAATTTTTTTGTAATAATTCCTAAGAACTAAAAATAAACAAACAAAAAAATAAATCCTAACTATTAGAATGGTTGCCGGGTTGCCTCCCGTGTAGCTTCTTATTTAACGTCACGATACGACCCGTCTCAAGACCTACTCATCATCCAATATGAGCGCTTCAAGCTCACGATCAACATACATACCAAAGTAGTGCTTGAATCGTTTCCCATTTACAAGGAAAGTAGAGCTTTGATCCTTGTTTCACAATTGCACAACACCATGTTCAGTCATACTCACCACCTCAAATAGACCATTCCACTTAGATCAAACTTTTCCTAGGAACAACTTCAATCTAAAATTGAATAACAACACTAATTGACCAGGATCAAAGGTGTGTTACACAATGTGATTTTCATGCCACCTCTTGGTCTTCTCTTCACATAGCTTCACATTTTAATAGGCATGCAACCTAAACTCCTCTAGTTCATGCAGTTGTGTGATCCTTTTTCTGCTCGATAACTCAGCGTCTAGATTAAACTTCTTAAAATCTCAATATGCCTTACGTTCTAACTCATACGACAAATGACAAGCTTTTCCTAACACCATTCTATACTGTGAAGTCCCTATCGGTGTTTTATAAGCAGTCCGGTATGCCCATAAGGCATCAGCTAACTTTTCAGCTCAATCCTTCCTTTGGGCATTCACAGTCTTTTGGAGGATCTTTTTGACCTCCCTGTTTGATACTTCAACCTTCCCAATAGTTTGGGGATGATATGTTGTAGTAATTTTGTGCCTCACCCCATACTTAGTTAAAAACTATGCACTGGGTTATTGATAAATTGTGTACCTCCATCACTGATTATGGCCCTTAGTGTCCCAAACCTTGTGAAGATGTGCTTCTGGATGAATTTGATTACCACTTTGGCATCATTTGTTGGCAATGCAACAACCTCCACCCACTTGGACACATAGTCTACAACAACTAGGATGTATTGATTACCTTGGGACGATGGGAATAGTCCCATGAAGTCTAACCCCCACATGTCAAAGACCTCCACCTCTAGTATGTTGTTCAACGACATCTCATCCATCCTTGAAATGGTGCACATTCTTTGGCATTGATCACAACCTTTCACAAACAAAGCAACATCTTTAAATAAGGTAGGCCAAAAGAAACCAGATTGCAATACCTTATGCACCGTTCTTTCGCCTCCATTATGTCCACCATATGGCGATGCATGGCAACTCTCTAATACTTGTGTCACCGCCTTCTCAGCTATTCACCTTCTCATCATCTGATCCGTACCTTGCTTGAACCAATAGGGCTCATCCCATATGTAGAAACATGCATCATACTTCAATCTCTGTTTTTGGTGTGTTGATGCCCCTGGTGGAAATAAACTAGTAACCAAAAAATTCTGAATATCTTCATACCACGGTACCTGAGCAATATCTAGAGTAAGCAATTGCTCATCAAGAAACTCTTCACGAATCTGTCCCTCATTTTTCACGTGTGATGAGTCTTCCAATCGTGACATATGATCAACTATTTGGTTCTCAGTTCCCTTCCTATCTCTGGTTTCCATATCAAACTCTTGCAGTAGTAAGATTGACCCAATAAAACAA
Organism: Solanum pennellii; assembly: GCF_001406875.1. Taxonomy (NCBI): domain Eukaryota; kingdom Viridiplantae; phylum Streptophyta; class Magnoliopsida; order Solanales; family Solanaceae; genus Solanum; species Solanum pennellii. Next base: position 14,001,383 of record NC_028643.1, on the reverse strand, counting down.
GGTCTGGCATCCTTCTTGTTGAATATGTATCGAATGGTCGCATGATCGGTGTAGACTATGACTTTGTTTCCCACCAAATGTGATCTAAATTTGTCAAAGGCGTACACCAAGGCAAACATCTCCTTCTTAATCATTTTGTAGTTTGATTGGGCTGCATCAAGTGTTTTCCTCGCATAGTAGAAAGAGTGGAACACCTTGTCTTTTCTCTGCTGCCCCTACTGCTATATCACTAGCATCACACATCAGCTTGAAGGAAAGCTCCCAATTTGGAGCAGTAAGAATTGGGGCTTCAATCAACTTCTGCTTCAACAATTCGAAAGCATGCAAGCATTTCTCATCAAGCACAAGCTTCATCTCTTTCCTAATAAGCTGCACATAGGTCTTGCAGTTTTAGAAAAGTCCTTGATGAACCTCCTGTAAAATTCAGCATGGCCAAGGAAGCTTCTCACTTCCTTCATAGATATTGGAGGTGAAAACTTCTCAATCACTTCCAAGTTCTGTTCATCTACCTCAAGCCCACTTTTGGAGAACTTGTGCCCTAACACAATGCCTTCTCTGACCAAACAGTGGCACTTCTCCCAGTTCAGCACCAAATTAGTCTCCTCACACTATTTAAGGACACTGTCAAGGTTAGTTAGGCAAAGATCAAAAGATTCACCAAACACTGAGAAGTCGTCCATGAACACTTCAATAAATTCTTCCACCATATCATGAAAGATTGCCATCAAACATCTCTGAAATTTGGCTGGGGCAAATGAGATGTGTTTTAACGCATACGTGCCATATGGTCAAGTGAATGTGGTATTCTTTTGATCCTTGGGTGCAATGACTATCTGATTATACCCTGAATAACCATCAATGAAACAGTAATACTCTTGTCCAGCCAACCTATCTAACATTTGATCAATGAAATATACTAGATAGTGGTCCTTCCTGGTGGCTTCATTGAGTTTCCTGTCGTCCATACATATCCTCCACCTAGTCACTGTTCTTTTGTGGATTAACTCATTCTTTTTATTCGTCACCAATGTCATTCTGCCCTTCTTGGGCACACACGGCATTGGACTTACCTACTTGCTATCAGATATTGGGTACACAATCCCTGCATCCAACCACTTGATTTCTTCTTTCATGACAACATCCTTCATCAATGGATTTAGTCTTTGCTTTTGATGTGCACTTGCCTTGTACCCTTCTTCCATGTATATGTTGTGCATACATCGATCTTGTGCATACATAGAGCGGGACTAATACCATAAATGTTAGAAATTTACCATCAAAGAGCTACTTTTCTCCTTTTCAAAATCATTAATGGCAACCTCCACCTGTTCGTCAAATAATGTTGCAGACAAAATAACTGGTAAAGTTTTATCTTCATCCAAAAACGCATGCCTGAGGTGGGCTAGCAGTTCTTTCAACTCCAGTTTAGGTGCCTCCTCAATGTAGGGCTTAGGTGGAGGAACCAGTACCCTATTCAATGTCTCCTAACGTTCTCCAACAGTAGCTATCAGTGATACATCTAGGAACTGCAAAATTTCATGTGCCTAAGCATCTACATAAATGTCATCAACCACCAACACTACCTCTAGAGGATCATTTGCTGCAATATGCTTGGCTTCTTCCTCAAGATCTATCACTGTAATGGCAGACAACTCCTCATATACAATTGGCATTTCTAAAGGATTTGTACACGTCAAAAACCTCTACTTTATAATGAGATCTCATAGTAAGCTGCCCAACTGCCACATCTATCATTGCCCTATCAGTCGCTAAGAAAGGTCACCTTAAGATGAAAGGGACCTCAAGATCAGGCTCAAAATTCAAGACTACAAAGTCTACTGGGAAATTCAGAGATCCCACTTGTACTAACACATCTTCCACAACACCCTCCGATCTAGCTACAGTTCTATCGGCCAACTGCAAAATTATGGTAGTTGGTTTTGGACTACCCAACCCCAGCTTTTTATAAAAAATAGTAGGCATCAAATTAATTCTCTCTCCCATATCACACAACCCTCAGGCATGGATGCTCTACCCTATTGTACTCTGCACAGTGAAGCTACCCGAATCTTTCAATTTGATGGGCAGCTTATTTTGGATTTTGGAGCTGTATTCTTCAGTGAGTGCAACAGTTTCATACTCTGTCAGCCTCCTTTTATTAGCCACAATCTCCTTCACATACTTTGCATGATTGGGTATACCCTGAAAAACATCAACTAATGGCATGTTAATGTGAACTTGTTTTAAAAGAGACAGAAACTTACCAAAACATTCATCCTCCTTTTGTTTCTTGAACTTCTGAGGAAATGGAGGAGGTGGTCTCACTATTGGTTGCACTTTTTCTGTTGGTGCAACTGCTTCATTCTCTTTAGGGGAAACCTCTTTTGGTTCAGTTTCTTTTCCTACCACATCATTGTCCCTTGTTTTAGGAGCTAACTCCTTCAACTGCAACTGACTTCTTGTACTCACCCCGTTCACCAGTTTAGGGTTGGGATCGGTGTTACTAGGCAGACCTCTTTGTGGTCGTAAATTCTGGACACTAGCGAACTGCCCAAATTGCTTCTCTAGGTTCTATGTAGCTAACTGATTATTTCTCACATCAGCAGCTAACTGGGCTTAATCAACCATTATCTTTTTCAGCATCTCCTCCACGCTCATGTTTCAGATTACTGTTTGGGTTGCTCCCTCTGCATTTGCGGTTGGTACCGTTGTGAATTACCTTGTGGTCTGTACTGATTTTTCCCTTGTTTTTTATTCTGATTCCCACCTCAAGAAAAGTTTGAGTGGTTTCTCCAACTTGGGTTATATGAGTTCCCATAGTTTTGTTGGCCTCCTAATATTTGGGAATTTCCTACAAAATTTACAGAGTCTAGGTTAGCACCGCATATCTCTGCACTATGATTACTTCCTTCGCAGATCTCATATCAAGATGGTGCTTGTTGAACTGCATTAACTTGGGAGGGTTGTTGCCCCAATGTCAGGCTGTTGAAATATGTACTTATCAAATAAAGAATGGCATAAATCTATGCAGTAAGAGCAGGCATCATATCTATTCCAATACACATACAGTTTTCTGAACCACAAGTTTTGGTCTACCTCCGTTTCACTCTAGATTACCCTAAGAGATCCGGTTCAACAAGGTGTACAGTTCAGCATAGGTCTTCTCTAAGGCCTGTCCACCTGCAGCTGAATCAAGCGAAATCTTGTTGTTAGGCTCCAAACCTTCAATGAAGGTATAAACTACCACCTCATTAGATTGATGATGATAAGGGCAGATCATTAACATTGATTTGAATCTGTCCGAAGCTTGGTACAAGTTCTCACCACTCTTCTGCCTGAAGCTTAAAATGGCACTCATCAACTTAGTTGTTTTTCCAGATGGAAAGAAACTAATAAGGAACTTATGTGCTAGATCATCCCAGGTGGTGATTGAATGTGCAGGCTCTGAGTTCAACCATATTTTTGCATCCCCAAACAGAGAGACAGGGAATAGAGTGAGTCTTACATAATCTTTATTCACTCCAATCAGAGTGTAGGTATCACCGATCTCTAGGAAGTTTTGAATGTGGATCGTGGGATCCTCATGTGAGAGAACAGTAAACTGCCCATTCGAGTGCAAGATTTACACCATAATCTGCTTCAGTTCATACCTCCCACCAACTTCAGGTTTTTGAATGCAAGACGTTACATTGGTTGGGCGTGGGAATGCCACGTCTCTGACTTGCAACTTTGCATCTGCAATTGTTTCATGTTCTTATTCTCTTTCCTTTGTTTTTGTGACTAGAGATGGTAATTCACCAATAACCAAAGGAATTCGATATTCATCTTGTCTTTGCCTTCTGTATAAGAATCTTTCAGGTTCTGAGAGAGGCGGCAACAATCCTTGATCGTTGTCCAGTTTGGAGAATCAAACAACCTGCAACAATGAAATGCTAAGATCAAGTTGTCAATACTTGCATTTTACTTCAGAAATCAGAAAAAATCAAGTAATTCCTAATTCTAAAGTTCTCAGCAGCGGCACCAAAAAAAATTTGCGGTCAAATCGCACACAGAAGTACGCGCGATTGTATAAGCAATAAAGTGGCTCTTTGTGAGAGCTAGGCATCATAGCCACAAGGACTTACGATTAAAACGACTCAATTCTCCTAACTTGCAGTTCAACACAAATGTAATTTCCAGATTTCAAGAGTTATTTATTCTCTACTTCTAATTTAAAATGAAATATAACTAATATTATTCGATTTCACGGGCTTCAAACAATGATTTAGGAAAGATTCAGGGCTGCAGCTTTTTTCAGGAATCATGCTATTAATATCACTTCAATGGGTAATTATTAATGTCACGATCGGAGTCTAGATCCTAGCCGAAACCGGCGTCGTTGACCTCTCAGAGGTCGTTGACAAGCCTACATACGTCATCGTTACATCATCTAGGTTAATTTTAGCAGAAAATTTGAACGTTTTGTTTACTTAGACTTCATAGTGAGACACATTGAACTCGCATATCACTATCTACATAAACTCATAAGCGTTCACAACAACCATCTATTATCAAGATAATCAAATGGAAGACATTGTCAATATCTGTATAAAATATCGAGTTGCCAAAACGGCACCAATACAATATCTGAAAATAACTGGGAAAGAAACACTAGTTAAACATACTCCACTAGCTAATGTCTACGTCTAATTCTAGAATAAAATAGTAAGCATCCTCGAAAGCAGGAGGGCCTACCAAATCCGGATGAAAGCTCCACGTCCGGATAACTTTAGTGACGATTCGTGAGTTCTAGCGCCCAGCTGCACCTGCACCTAAAAGTAGAGAGTTGTATGGATTAGTACACACTTGTACTAAGTATGGGTATATGGAAGCACACACCAAGGACATGCATGATTAAGAAGAGCTTTCTCCTAACGATATGAATTATGGAAAGTCAAGTCAGATCGGATTAGGAAAGTCATGCTATGAGAGTAACATGCATCACCATACGTATTATATTGCACAGAGCACATAACATATTGCATATAGCACATAACATATTGCACATAGCACATAACATATTACATGTAGCATATAACATATTTCACATCATTCGTTCATATGCCATGAGACCTTGGAATCATGGACTTGACATTAGGACTTCCCAAAATGAGGGCTCAACATATGAGACCTCAACTAGGGAGCCTTCTTTAGCAAACACAGAGTCTGCTTCATTCATTCATACGTACTTCATTTTTATTCGTTCGTGAACTAGTGTAAACACCAGCCATAACTAAGATGTAGTTTAAGACTTTCATTGGGTTCGCTGTGCAATGACCAAGAATGACCTAGTATCATTACTTGAGTTTAGCTCACCTCTTGATCATCCTATCCTAACACTTACGCTATCGTTCATTTCATTATGTGCATTATTTGAGGTTGTCCTCATTCTTTCTTTTGGAACTTTAACCTTAACCGACATAGATCATGTGAGCATCATGAAATCCAGTGTTTAACCCCACACTGAAAAGAGGTGGAATCACCGGCCAAAGTGAACCAAAACATGATAGCGTATATAGGGAGTCGAACCCTGCTAGAACCCTATATTGGCAGTATAGGTTCAATGACTAGGAGATATAAGGAGACACATACCTTTCTGGACGGACAGTCTCATATCATGAGAATTACACGAACCTATGCCTTCCCAAAAGAAGGAATCGCAACTCATAGATAGCCTATCGGTGCTCTATATAAAGTTCCATTACATTCATCTCATACATCATAGAAGCTTGCTTCTAGCATGAGCGCATCATAGCTCACTAGCTGATTTCCCATCTTATCATTAGTATTAAGTATGCATTAACTTTTAATACTTTCATTAGAGTGTTCATAGAGACTGGTCTCTTCATTAACATTGCACTCTCATAGGCGAGTATGTTTTGGTAACATTTACTTAGGCTCATTTGAGATTGCTCTCATGTTTCATATTGGCCTCTTATCATGTTGTCACAACATCCATTAGTCTTAGCACATTTGCCCTTCATAATTACTCACCCCTTTTTACGTTAATGTTTATTTCATCACATGCCAATGTAATTGGCCTTTTAGTGTGTTTCACACTCTTACTTAACCCTTTTGGGGTCTAATCATTCCTCACATAACATCTTAGGTTCACTTTATAACGTATGCTGGACTTATGAGTCCACACACACAAGCCATGAGACTTCATTCATAATTTATTTAAGTGATTCATATTGCTCAATATTATGTGATACAAGACTTATGCATCTTGTAAGTATGCCAAAGTCTCAATTTGATTCCTATAGGCAACATTATAAATATTTAATCACGTAAGACTTATGTGTCAATACGGAATTTTGGAAAGGGAACCCGGTTTCAGATCTCTTGAACAACACTTAGCCATTCCTAAATTTGAACTATCATTTCATTTGGCTTGGGGATCCAGGTTCTATCCCCATTGCTCACGTTACTTTTTTTTTCAAATTTAATTTCGGCAGTTGCTGAGGGGCGTTGGATCGATTCCCCACGACCCCATACTTTTCCCTTAATAAATTTTCCCCTCCTTAGCTTCTCATTTTCGCTACCGGTCGAGGGGTTGTGGGAATCGATTCCCCACAACCCCCTTTTTTTATATATTTTCCTCTTCTCCCTCGCTACCTACCTAGAGGACGTGGGTTCAAATCCCACTCTTCTCATTTATTTATTTACATTTTTAAAAGAAGGGTCCGGCTAAGGGCACACGGGTTCGAATCCCGTGCGCCTCACTTCTTTTTAACTATATGTTTAGGAGTGTCGTGGGATCGAAACACCACAGCAACATATTTTTTTTCCTTTTTTTTCTGCCAAATTTCGCTGGAACCCCAACCCCAGTTCGAGCCCCACTTAGCACACCCCTTTTTAATTAATTTGTTAAGGTATGCTTTAGTGAGGTCTTGGATTCGATCCCTGCAGACTTCACCTTTTTTTTTAATGTTTAGACGCCCAAAATTTCCAGAAACCATATGCAGCAGATTTCCAAATTCTTGAACTTTGTTACACGTTTTTATGTAGCATTTTACGAGTCATTTGAGCACCTCTTTCTTAGTCGTTCGTTAGGGTTCTTAAGACAAGTTAGAGGTATGATTTGGTCATTTGTTTTAACTAGAATTGATAGCATTTCAACCATGTGAACATCATGATTTCAAGAACACCTAATTGCACATAAAACACGAGTGATCTCTATGCTATTAACATGCTCAAACAAAGACTCAAAGTCATGGTCACACAATCTTGCACACATACATACGTGTCTACATTCATATTTCCGAAAGACACAAAACATAAACACATAATCATGAACACATACTTGAAACGAGATCATCACCACAAATGCAGTATCCCTAAATTCTACCAGCAAGCATACCCACCTAAGATCATAGGGAGCTAGTGACAGGGACATGCAAGGGGGAACAACCCTAGCTTTCCAGTAGATTCATCTGAGCCTTAAGGGTCTCTTGGGAAAGGGACCAAGAAGGAAGCAAACCCATACCTGAAATTGTTCAAAAGTAATTCAACGTGCTGCCTATTTCCCCACTAAGCCAACGCCTCACCACTGAAACCACAAGTAAAATCCGTCGATAAACTGATTTTTACTTCTCGTTTTTAAGCTTGTTTGAGCGTTCAAGTTTTGGATGAACTTTATGTTTTCCTTTTTTGTTCTGTTCGTTCTCTTGTTTACAGAGAGTTGAGCGTGAGTGTGAGAGAGAGATGGTGAGAAACGTGTGGGTGTGTTAGCTTAGGATTAGGATATTAGGGAGAGACTTAGTCAAATTAGGATTAATTATTTTAATTAAAAAATAAAAATCCAATTTTTCCTTTTTCTTAAATCAGCAATTAAATAGTAATTAATTAAATTAATTCACCAAATAAAATAATCAAATTAAATCATTGCTCCCACCTAGGTTCGAACCCGGTGGAGCAAGATTTCACTCAAAGGGTCAATTTCGGCCCTTTCTACCAAAATTGCCCCTCCACCATATTAATTAATTAATTAATTAAATATTTAGGTTAATAACAATACTACCCTTAGACTGGAAAAAGACCATTTTACCCCTAGCCCCTCCAAACTTAAGATTACCCCTTTTTAAGTCCGGTTAAGACTCATCCCGGTAGATCTTCATATTCGGGTGTCCTACATGCCTGGACCCAACCTTTTCTAGATAAAATAACTCACCAAGTTGGTTGTCTTGGCTGTTGAAGGGTTCAGAGGTCTGGTTCTACGCGCATCAATCCGTGTGAACCCGGTCTAATCGTAGGCATTCTAAACACATTAAGCATTACTTAGCATAGCTATTTTTAGGGTTGTTACAATTAACTATAAAATAACTAAATCACAGGGTTAGATGTATGATCATGGTCTCCCGACCTCTAATCTCCTACAACACTTAAACTCTAACGACATTGTTGAGCGGAGATAGAGTGACTAAATACTGAGCATCAAGTTACTTTCCTATATGGTTACCCAAGAGAGATCTCTAGGTATATTCCTATCCTAGAAACGAATCAACCCTAGCTATTTAGAGTTCAAAAAGCTCCCTATGCCCCACGTTCTATCCTCTTATTTCTCTTCTGAGTTCAATTCGGACAATAGATTTATTTCTATGGTGATCAAGCATGAAATACAAAAAAAAACATAAGAGCGATTCATGTGGTAGTCAATAATAAACCTAAAACCTAACTCAAGAGATAACATTGATCCTAATGCCACAACCCTAGAACTAGGGTATTTAGCTTCTCATAATACAAGATTCAATCATACAATGTTTTTCATTCATGAAACGATTGAAAAAAGAAGAGTTTAAGAATGAACCCTAAAAACTCTAGAATAACGTCTCCAAAGTGTTCGTTCTTCAAACCCAAAAAAAGAATATTTCATAAAAATAAAATAAAACCCTATTCATACTAAAAGACGAAACGGGCAACTCTAGGCCTCAAGCGCATGACGCGCGACACCTTCAAGATTTTCGTTGAAGAACTTTTATTCTTCTGTGCGACGCTAAGGCATCACCAGGAGTTCTTCCTTAATTTAATTTTGCGACCCTAATTTTCATTCCTTTCCGCAACGCGCGACCAGCACGAAATGCCTTGGTGCATCTTCTTCAGCTTCTTCCTTGCTCTCTTTTGACTCAAACATTCATATTGCTTCTTTTGTCCCTTTTTGTGCACGTTTCTCTCAATAAGATTCCCTACACAACTAATCATGTCGGTTAGCTTATAAATACACACATGACTCGATACGGCTCTTAAGCATGTATATTAAATTCAAACTAGGCATAAATGTGTACATACTTACATTATGGTCATATAAAAATGCCCAACATCAAACCTATAATAATAATAATAATAACAAGAATAATAATAATAATAATAATAATAATAATAATAATAATAATAATAATAATAGTAATAATAATAATAATAATAACAACAACAAATACAACAACAACAACAACAATAATAATAATAATAATAATAATAATAACAATAATAATAATAATA
>NC_028643.1:13925584-13981846 GCF_001406875.1 Solanum pennellii | reverse complement strand
TAATAATAATAATAATAATAATAAAGGGGACCTATCAGTGGTAACCAATTGGAATTCACTGGCAGCAAATTAAGACGAATCCTAAAATAATAACTAACAAAAATCGAGAAAGAATAAAAAAAAAATAATTAAAAACAAGTACTTGATCTGTTGATCTTTCCAATCACTAACTACCCTCATCTAACCTTTAACCTTACAATTTGGTTTCCACTACCTATTGTCTCCTAAGGTAATAAGTGCAAATTTTACAACTATTAAAAGTTCCTTCCTAAACTCCTTATCACCAACAATATTATAATTAATTGACAAACAATATATTTAGTACACAATCACAACTCGGCAGAAAAGGAAATTTTTTACCTGAAGATTTCATTTGGTTCCGTCACGTTCTGTATTCACGGCGCCGTTACTTTTCTATTCCTTTTATTTTCTGCTTTTGTAATGTTTATTAAGTGTAACAAATAAACTAATTCCACTAACTTAAATTAAACAATGGGTCAAGTATAAAGGTATTAAATGAATTATGGATATGACCCACTAAATATAAACTATATTAATTCTTCACCAAAAATTTTATCAACTAAATATTCTTAGTTTTCGAATAGTTTAAAAATACCCCTTTAAATTTTCAAAAGGAGTCAAAATAGTCCTAGTTCTCAAAACAACCTAGCGGGTCGTTACATCACCTACCACTTAAACAAATGTTCGTCCTCGAACGGAAAAAAGAAAAGAACTCACCTGAACGCTCAAAAAGCTGATGATATTTACTCCTCATGTCTGACTCTGTCTCCCAAGTAGCCTCCTCAACAGGACGATGTTTCCATTGAACCATTACTAAAGCAATATTCTTCGACCTTAACTTACGAATTTGCCTTTCCAAAATAGTAACCGGCTCCTCGAAAGTCAAATTCTGATCAAATAACACTGAATCCCATTGAATCACATGAGCACCACCCTGATGATACTTCTTCAGCATCGAAAAATGAAATACAGGAAGGACACCTGACAAGCTAGGTGGCAAAGCCAACTGATATGCCACCTCACCAATACGCTCCACAATCTCGAAAGGACCAATATACCTTGGGCTCAACTTGCCCTTCTTCCCAAATCTCATCACCCCCTTCATGGGTGAAACCTTCAATAAAACCTTCTCTCCATCCATAAACTACAAATCACGAACCTTTTGATCCGCATAACTCTTTCGCCTACTCTGAGCCATGAGAAGTCTATCTTGTATCAATTTGACCTTGTCCAAGGACTAGCTCAGCAAATCTGTACCCCACGGTCTAACCTCAAATGCATCAAACCAACCAATTGGAGATCGACATCTCCTACCATACAAGGCCTCAAATGGTGCCATCTCGATGCTCTAATGGTAACTACTATTGTAAGCAAACTCCGCTAATGGCAAGAACTGATCCCACTGAACACCAAAATCAATCACACATGCCCGCAACATGTCCTCAAAAACCTGGATAGTCCGTTTAGACTAACTATCAGTCTAAGGGTTAAAGGGTGTACTGAGATCTACCCGAGTGCCCAACTCCTTCTGCACGCCAGAAATAAGATGTAAATTGGGTAGCACGATCTGAAATAATAGATATAGGAGTCCCATGCAAATGAACTATCTCCCGAATATAGATCTTGGCTAACTTATGAGTTATAGGTAGTCTGAACTGGTATAAAGTGTGCAGACTTAGTCAGTCGGTCCACAATGACCCATATGGAATCCAACTTACCCAAGGTACATGGCAATCCTACCACAAAGTCCATAGCAATACGCTCCCACTTCCACTCAGGTATAGGCATCCTCTGTGTCACACCTCCAGACTTTTGGTGTTCATACTTCACTTGCTGACAATTCAAACACCGGGATACCAAATCTACTATGTCCCTCTTCATACGACACCACCAATAATGTTGCTTCAAGTCACGATACATCTTAGTAGCCCCCGGATGAATAGAGTACCTCGAACTATGAGCCTCCTCCGTGATTAATCTAGTCAAATGCCTGTACAAGGAGCACATATATGACCTTTAATCCTCAAAACTCCCTCACTATCAAGAATTGCAGCCTTGGCTTCTCTTTTTAACACCTTCTCTCTAATCTTACATAAATCACCATCATCAAACTGTTGAGCCTAGATCTGCTTCAACAAGGATGACCTAGCCTCTATATAAGCCAACACCTTACCAGTTTCTGAAATGTCAAGTCTCACAAAGCTATTGGCTAAGGATTGGACATCCCTAGCTAAAGGATGCTCGTCAACCTGTACATGGCTAGACTACCCATACTTATCGCCTTTCGACATAAGGCGTCTGCTACAACATTTGCCTTGCCGGATGATAAAGAATAGTCACGTCGTAGACCTTGAGCAACTCCAACAATCTTCTCTGCCTCAAATTGAGATCCCTCTAATTGAATATATACTGGAGACTACGATGATCCGTGAACACCTCACAATGCACACCATAAAGATAATGCCTCCAAATCTTCAATGCAAACACAACAGCCGCCAACTCTAAATCATGAATAGGGTAGTTCTTCTCATGAACCTTCAACTGCCTTGAAGCATAAGCTATCACCTTTCCCTTCTACATCAATACACAACCAAGACCAATCCGAGAAACATCACAATATACAACAAAACCCTCTCACTCCACGGGTAGGGTCAAAACAGAACAATAGTCAATAAAGTCTTGAGCTTTTGGAAACTAACCTCACACTCGTCAGACCATTGAAAAGTCACCTCCTTCTGTGTCAATCTAGTTAATGGATATGAAATGGATGAGAAACCCTCTACAAAACGTCTATAATAACCATCAAGGCCTAAGAAACTCCTAATCTCAATAACTGAAATAGGTCTGATCCAATCTCTAACTACCTCAATCTTCTTAGGATTCACCATAATACCATCCTTGGACACTAGATGTCCCAAGAATTCTACCGAACTAAGCCAAAACTCACACTTTCAAAACTTTGCATAAATCTTCTTCTCCTTTAAAATCCCAAGCACAATCCTAAAATGTGTTCATGTTCCTTCTTAGTGCGTGAGTATATCAACATATCATCTATGAAGACAATAACAAAGGAATCCAAATAGGGTCTGAAAACTCCATTCATCAAGTCCATACAAGCTGCAGGGGCATTAGTCAATCCAAAAGACATCACCAAAAACTCGTAATGGCCGTAACGTGTTCGAAAAGCTATCTTAGGGATATCTTCCGCCCTAACCTTCATCTAATGATATCCAGGTCTCAAATCAATATTGGAGAAAACTGAATCACCCTGCAACTGATCAAATAAATCATCAATTCGAGGTATCGGGTACTTCTTTCTGATGGTTACCTTGTTCAACTACAAATAGTCAATACACACATGCATAGATCCATCTTTATTCTTCACAAATGACATTGGATCACCCCAAAAAGATACACTTGGTCTAATAAAACCCTTGCCAACAAATCCTGCAACTACTCCTTCAACTCTTTTAATTCAGCCGGTGCCATAGGATAAAGAGGAATGGAAATAGCCTGAGTGCCTGGCTCCAAATCAATACAAAAATCAATATCACGATCTGGTGGAAGACCTGGCAAATCGGTCGGTGAATACCTCTGAAAATTCACTCACCACTGGAATAGTCTCAAGCATAGGAGTCTCAACACTAGTATCTCGAATGTGTGCCAAGTAAGCCAAACATCCTCTCTGTACCAACTGACAAGCCGTAAGAAATGATATCACACCCTTAGCAGGGTGACTAAGAGAACCTCTCCATTCTACGATAGGAATTCCAGGCATAGCTAAAGTGATTGTCTTGGCATGACAATTTAAAATTGCGTGGTAAGAAGATAACCAATCCATACCAAGAATCACATCAAAACCCATCATATCTAAGACCTTCAAAATCTGCATGAGTGTCATACCCCATCAAGGTAACAACACATAATCGATATATCCGATCTACAACTATAGAATCCCTGACAGGAGTAGAAACATCTATCGGCAAATCAAGAGACTCATATAATGTATCCAGACTAGGAGCAAAATATGTGGACACATAAGAATAAGTAGAGTCTGGATCAAATAATACAGTAGCTGGTCGATGATAAACCAGAATAATACCTGTGATAAAAGCATATAAAGCCTCAGCCTCTGGCCTACCCGGAAAAGCATAACAATGAGAATGACCTCCCTCAGATTGTGAACCTCCATGACCACCACCTCGACCAGAAGAAGATTCACCTCTACCACTCTGTGCACCACCCCTAGCTAGAGGTTGTGCAGCCCTGAATGTCGAAGCCTGAGAACCCTGATGTAAGACACCACGTCTGGTCCTAGGGAAGTCTCTCACAAAGTGTCTTATATCACCACACTTAAAAAAGCCCCTACGAGACGCAGGCTGATGAGAGGAACCAGAGTGACAAGAATGCCCTCCACGAACTATGGGTCTAGAAGATTAACCCTGTGAAGTATGCAATGAGCTCGAAGAACTATGCCCAGCTTAACCAGCCTCAGACGTAGGTATAACAACATCAATGGGTCTGTTGGATTGAGAGTGATAACCTCTCTCTACATAACCTCGACTCCTAGGTAGAACACCACCATAATCACCTGAATAACGGGTCCTCTTGCCCTCACGCTGCTCAAATCCCTCACGTCGAATCATCTCCAACTCCTTAGCAGCATCTACCACTTTCTGGAACGGAACACCATAAGCAGTAACCTGAGAAACTCCTAGACGAATCGGAATAATTAGACCCTTAACATACCTTCTCACTCTCTCAGCCTCTGTGGGAAGTATCATCGAAGCATGCCTAGCCAAGGCATGAAATTTACCCTCATACTCTGCAAGTGACACACCACCTTGCTGTAAACCCTCAAACTCGGCCCTCTTGAGCTCCTTCTGAATGCGTGGAACAAATTTGGATAGGAATACCTGAGTAAACTGAGTCCAGGATAGTGGAGGGGATCCCGCTGGCCTACTACTAATATAATACTCCATCACTGCTTGGCAGAGCCATTCATCTGAAATGCTGTGTAGTCAACTCCATGAGACTCCACTAATCCAAGATTATGTAACCTCTCATGACAACTAACTATAAATTCATATGCATCCTTATTTAAGTCACCAGTATAAGCATGAGGATTCATTAGCCTGAACCTCCCAAACATCTTTTGCTCATCAATGGTGATAGAAGGCCTTTTCGCCAAATCTGATGCAATATTTGGAAACTCCATACCACCCAAACGAGGAGCTACAACAGCAGCTGGCTGAGTCCTGGGAGTTTGAGAATCTGGAGCAACTATTGGATTTGGAGTCTGACCTCCAACACGGGTCTGTGAGCCATCAGAAGTGACAGGCAAAGCTCCTGCCTGAGCCATCCCCTCTAGGAGTCCTAACATACGAGCCAAGGTATCTTCTTGAAGCACTGGGGTGACAATCGTATTGGGTGGAACCTGAGTTGGCCCATCCCCCTCGACATGATCTTGCACATCCCCATGAATAACCTCTGTATCAGGAGGTACGGTCCTATCACGACCCTGGGTAGCTATTGGTACTTGACCTTCCACAGGTGCTACAATACAACCCCTACCCCGACCTCGAGCTCGTCCCCTACCTCTACCTCGAATAGTGTTCCCAGAAGCAGGCGCAGGAATAGGATCCTGACCACCAGTTGCCGATGTACGAGTCCTCGCCATCTCAGAGAATGAGTTATCAAGATTAGAATTTCAACAAGGTCAAGTGTGCACGATAGTGAATAAAAGAACAAAATATTTCCTAAATGTCCTATAGCCTTTCGAAGATAGGTATGGACATCATCATACCGATCCGCAAGACTCCACTAGACATTGCTCTTGTACTCGTGAGACCAATGAGCCTAGGGCTCTGATACCAAATTGTCACGACCCAAATCACAAGTCGTGATGGCACCTATGTTCCCAACCAATAGGTAAGACAACCCAACCTATTTACCACTTTTAACTAAATAGTGAAAAAAAATAAACACTAAGTGAAATCTCTAACATAAAGCTCTTTATAAGTACGAAATGTGGAAAGATAAAAATACCACCCAATAATTGGTGTCATAAGTACAAGAGCTTCTATAATACGATGCAAGTCTGAAACTAAAATGACAAATCTAACATAAGGGATACCAGGTCTGAATACTAAATGACAGAATAAATTAAGATAGAGGGAGGTGCGGGCCACAAAACAGCCAAGCAACTCACCACAACTCCAAGACACTCCAAACTCGGACTCAAATTGCTCCACGGGATGTGCTCCTACTCGAAATTGAATCTGCACCATAAAGAGTGCAACAAGTGTAGTATGAGTACGAAACCACGTGTACCCATTATATCTCATTGACCGACAACGAAGAAGTAGTGACGGAAGTTTATATAAGAAAAAAATTAATTTTTTAATTGTACAAGTCTATATTACACTTACCAGTCAAGTTTCATCAAATAGAGGTAATCAAACATCAAGTACTTTACGACCACCAAATAAAACACATAATCATCAAGAATGAAGGATGTGATGAAATGCAATGCAATATGGTACCATGAAATGATATGTCTCAAAATACCCAAGCAATCTCTCAACCGTATATACATGATACTCCTAGAAAATACATCGAGAGTTCATGACCCATGGGGACTCGCGAGGTCCATATACTGACACGGACGATCTCCACGTGTCTGTGCGGACAATCTCAACGCACTATCATAAATCAAACAATTTTCGCACGAACGATCTCCACGTGCCAAAAGATAATCTTTACATCTCACCATCCCCAGCAGGGACGATCTCCATGTGTCCAACTTATACTCAATCTCATGTCAATGCATGTACACAATATTATTTCAATAAGGGGATGATGATGCACCTCAATCAGTAAAATATCAACATAATACATAACCACCTCAATTATCACAACTATACAAGTGTAATAAAGGAAACACAATCATACAAGAATTTTAAGTCAATATTATATCAGCTTATGCCCATACGTTTGGGCATTCTCAAATGACAATCCACATTCTATAGTAGTAACTTTCCCTTTTATAACACCGATACTCGTACCAATGCCCGTCACACCATTGATATTAGACCCCCATCTTTCCCCCTTACCCCTTTGTCTATTTCATTTTTAATTTTTAATTAGAAAAATATCTTTCAACAAGTCTAAAAGTCTTATCATACCTTAAATGTCGAACCTCGTGCCACAAACCTTCAAGATTTTTTCTTTCCTTTTCGCAAAGATTCAGAACGTTCCCAATCTACCAATTATGCAATATTCATAAGTAAGCGAGTTTGTTGACATTCAAATTATTATATGTCTATCATAGACCCTAAAACCCACTGATATCTCTAATCAAATTTCAAATCTTGATATAATTTATATGCCAAAATTATCATACTTGCTAAATTTCAAGTCAAGAATTGAACTTTCATCTATCCAAATACCCTAAAATTCAATGTTAAATCATATAATATACACCTACAAATTAATTACCTATCTCAATATATCAAAAACTAAATTAAAAATGTGATAATAATAATAAAAAAAGCTACCTTTTAAACCATTTCTATGCATGCACTACTAAAATCTAAACAAATAAAAAGGGACCTATCACTGGCCACCAATTGGAATTCACTAGTAGCAAATTAACATGAATCCTAAGAAAAAACTAACAAAATATCGAGAAAGAAGAAAAAAAATTAAAAGAAGTACTAGTAAGGACCGCTATATGGAAATCATTATTTTATGTGAATAAAAGGAATAATATTTTTTGTACAACTCCTATCTGCACCTCACTATACGAAAAGGAAACCAAAGCGCCAATCCCGCAATAAATTTTATAATTTGTGATTTGATCTGTCCAATCACTAACTACCCTCATCTAACCTTTAACCTTACAATTTGATTTCCACTACCTATTGTCTCCTAAGGTAATAAGTGCAGATTTTACAACAATTAAAAGTTCCTCACTAAACTCCTTATCACCAGCAATATTATAATTAATTGACAAACAACATATGCAGTACACAATCACAACTCGCCAGAAAAGGAAATTTATTTACCTGAAGATTTCGTTTGGTTCCCTCATGTTCTGTATTCACGCCACCGATAGTTTTCTAATCCTTTTATTTTCTGCTTTTCTAATGTTAATTAAGTATAACAAATAAACTAATCCCACTAACTTAAATTAATTAATGGGTCAAGTATAAAGGTATTAAATGAATTATGGATATGACCCGCTAACTATTAACTATATTAATTCTTCATCAAAATTTTTATCAACTAAATACTCTTAGTATTTGAATAGTTTAAAAATACCTCTTTAAATTTTCAAAGAGAGTCAAAATAGTCCTAGTTCTCAAAACGACCTAGCGGGTCGTTACAGAAAGTCAGAGAGAAGACCTACCTTGCTCTTAGCTTCACTCAGAGTGATCACTTTTGATACTTAGATGACCATATATTTTGAATCATGTCATAACATTTAGGGTGCGTTTGGTCAAATTTTTCCATGTTTGGTTGACTTGAAATGTTTTCCAAATAAACTCATATTCTTCAAATTTAAGGAAATGACTTCCCTTCCAAAAGTAAGGAAAACATTTTTCAAAACACTACTTCAACCTTTAATTTTTTTTCCTTACCCTACCCATACCCCGTACCCGACTCTTCTATTCAAAGAAAATAATTAAATTTTTCAGATATAAAGTTTTTGAATTACTTTTGAAAAATGTTTCCTACTACCCCAACTCCCTGCCCCCTAAAAATATTGCTTTTGAAATAATTTTAAACTTAATTTTAATTTTTTTTGTCATCCACCCGGCTTGCGCCACCCTCCCCCTCGCCAAACTAGGTCACTCCCACTTCCTTGCCACCCCATCAATTTAAAAAAAAAGAAAATTTGGAATTATTTTCAAATTTAAAAAGTTTTCATTTTTTACGCCACTCCTACACCCCCTACCCTCGACCCAGGCCATCCTGTCAAAAAAATATTTTAAGAAAAAAATTATTTGTGTAAAATATTTTTGTAATTTAAAAAATTTCCATTATTTACGCCACCCCCATTCCTACCTCCACCCCACCTGCGCCACCCTTGTTAATTTTTTTTCTAAAAGAATTTCTTTTGAATTGAAAAATATTTCAAATTTTTAAAAATTTCATTTATTATGCCACCTCCGCCCCTACCCCCCCGGTGACCCCGTTAAAAAAAATTATTTTGAAATTTATTTCCTAGGTCAAATTTTTAAACGGTCATTGAGGTCTTGTCCTGATTTTGGTGTCGGGGTGAGGTCCTAGATCAATTATTAGGATTGATTTTCGGACAGAAATTATTTTCCTAAAGAGTATATTTTTTAGTATCAAGCCAAAAGAAAAAGATTCTGTAAACTATTTTTCATTCCACAACCAAACATTAAAAACATTTTCCAAAAAATATTTTCTACTCTCCAACAAAAATGAGAAATTAGTTAGGAATGCGCTTATTTTAAAGCATTTTCCTTCGTACCAGACACACCCTTATTGATTTAAGATTTCTTGGAAAAGGATATATACAAAAGTATGGGTGTCAATGAGATGGTTCGATCGGTTATTTTTGAAAATTACACCATCCCTATCAGTACGTTTTAGTTAATTTTTATTTTTTATTTACTTTTATAATATCACCTCGAAATATACTACTAGTAAAGTATTTTTTTTTGAAAATTTGATATCGAAAAACACTTTAATTCTTCACAAAGAATTGAAGAATGTAAACCTTATTGATGTATTATGTGTTCTTAAATATTTATCAGGAGTGCTTGCATAAGTTTTGATGTATTATTTTATACAACATCTATTATAGTATCATTTAATTTTAGACCTAATTAATTAAAGGCTAATTAAAGAGCAAATACCCAAAGTTTCTTTAGTCTCCATAGACCTAAGACCTATGCTATATTTATATCTCACACATCATTATTTTTGTTAGCCTAAAGTTTCTTTAGCCAAACTCTCTTGGCCATATGATTTTTAGCTTGTACATTTCCTCTGTTTTGTCCTTTTGCATATTGTCCCTATACCTATTGCTTTGTAGTGTCTCCTTCTTATTTGTGAGTTTGAATAAACACTGGTTCCTTATCGGGAGGCGCTCGTAGCAGGATACATTCCTCTATTTATAGATGAATATTACTTCTATTTATAATTGATTTATGCTCAAACATTTTTCTATCTAGTCCTGCTAACTTAATCTTCTTGGGGAGGGTTTTTGTTAGATTCATCTCGATTAGGACCCAGGCGTATGATATCCTCTTAAATATTGAATTGGAATTATTAGTAAACAGAGGGTATCACAATTTACTGTTGATCCACCAAAGTTTTTTCACTGCCAGAAATTGAGTGGGATATCACATTACTTTACCCACGATAGGATAGTGTTCAACATCTCTTCCAAGGCTTCACAATGATGGGTTTGATATTGATTAATTAAGTCCCTAATAGAAAAACCACATATATATTCCTAGCATAATGAAATTTAAGCACGTAGTACCTAACATTGTGGAAGAACATCTCCGATTTTGTGGTAACACAATGTTCAATATCAAGGATAAAGTATTGAAGCTTTTTAATTCTATATAAGTTTGATAAAAATGTATATAAACTAGTGTATTGATAAGACTACACAATTAGCATTCACCTATGTAAGTATGAGTGTAAGCCGTTTTAAGGAGAATTTTGTAAGGCAAATTCTCAACGCACTTATGAACAAGTGTTCCTGGAAGAAACGAACAAGAAAATGAGAACCAAAAATAGTTGAGGGTTAACTATGTAGCTTATGTTGTCTAAGTATACACCAAAACTAGACGGTTCAAAGATATCAAATCAACTGATTGACCGAGTATATTCAGTATATGTTCACTAAGGAAAACTTATCTACATGCAACTAATCATTACTTATGAATCTCATAATTTTTCCATGCATATATTTTAACGATACCCATTCCCCATTAATGTGGGAGATTTTTGGGTTTCAGTGATGTGTGAATTGGAAAATGTGGGACAACTAAGTTAAGAAAAATAGAAAAGTCAATTCTCCATCATTGGTAGAATAGTTGAAAAGTTCGGTCCTTAGTTTTGGAAATACTTTCTTTAGATCTTAAAGGGTTAAATGAGACTATCTCTCACGTCGTTGTCATCTTTGCTCGTTCGACTTGATTTTGACTTAGGATACACCAATTGATATGATATACTAATAATTTTTAAGACAAAATTTATTTATTTGTTTTATTGATTAATTTTTTTCCTAAGAGGAATTCATTGAATTGTTAATTAACTAGTTAATTCACAGAATGAAATTAATTTAGAATTTATGATATTATTTTGGAAATGAGCTAATTCCTTCCAAACCGACATTTCCCTAAAAACAAACATCATACCTATTTGGAACAAATGAGTTTGGTCTGAACATGTAAATTTGTACCTATCCAACACAAATCACTATTTATAAATAGTAAGGTGTTTTCTTAGTTTTTGCATTGTTTATTTTTCTTCTACATATATTTATTTATAAACCAAGTCGAGTCTTTGTGTGATTTCATTGCTGACTTTTGAGTTTGCGGAAGTTTGAGGGGTCATTACTTCCTTAACAAGTATATCTCTTTTATTTTTGGAGGAAATAATTCATAACATCTGATAAAGTTAAGGGATTTAAATATTAAGGACACATAGGAATATTGTGGCCTTAGATATTTCTTCTTTTCATATTAAAAGTATTTTTGATATACTATACTGAAGACAATATATAAAAACTTATAGATTCAGGACTATAGACTTTTTGGACACAACTACCGATCTTATGGCTCACTATATGGCTGTTTTGACATTATCATATCTTTCTCCCCATCCTAGATCGAGGCCTTTAGACGTTTAAGACACAACTAACTAATCTTATGGCTCACTATATTGGGTGTTTCACCATTATCACATCTTTCTCGCCATATTATATGTAGGACTGTTATATGTGTGTAGGAGAAAAATATGTTTGATATATTTATCAAGATGTTTCCTACTCATTTCGATAGAGATTCGGACTAGAGTGGTTTTGAGTTCTAGGTTACATGTGATGAGAGGTTGCATAACCTCGGTTAGTGGAGCAATACGAGGTAGATGGCATATATTGATTCTATACTAGGTGGTTCAACTTTCTTAAATTGGACTCAATTTTTAGAGGCACTCTTAGAGAAACTTATTCTCGCAACATAACAGAGTGAATGCGGGACCAATTTGAGGGGCTTCAACATGAGGGCATGATGATTATCAACTATAAGGAGAGATTTCATGCCTAATCTAGACATGCACTAATCATACTTCCCAACGAGGAAGAGAAGATTGACAGATAGTTAGAGGTTTGATAACTCTAATACATATGGATACCGCTCAATTTGTTTAGTCTATTTCAATGGGTGATACATCATGATACATAGAGAGTGATATGATTCATAGTCAGGCCTATGGAGGCAACGAGAAGATTGTTTGTAGGTCTTACATTATCATTTGATTCAAAAACAACAAAAGTTGTAGGGATAGTCAAATATACAAAGGATCTATGGGTTTGAATGTCATTTGAAAATCACGGAGTGCCTCTCTTTGCATAAAACATAATATATGTCTGTGCTTCCAAAACAACATCTTTTCGAACAAAAACAACCCATGACAAAATTAAACTCAATTACTTGATATTTTGTTTGATTTTATCATAGTTTGTTTTTGTTCAAGAAGATGTTGTTTTGGAAAAGCATGCATATATTATGTTTTATACAAAGAGATATACTTCGTGGTTATCAGATTACATTCAATCCATAGGCCCTTTGTGTATTTGGCTCTCCGCACAACTTGTGTCGTTGGTGAATCAAATGATGTTGCAGATGAACATCTTTGAAGCCTGAACTCAATAATATTGAGGATAATCATTCTCTTGTAAAACTTATCTTCTACTTCTACTTATTCGAGATGTGTCATTTTTTTATACTAAATATAGAAAGCTTATTGCTCCCCTTTTGGCCATAAGTCAATGACCACTAACATCTTTCTAAGAACATGACTATTTTTTTATGTAAAGAATCTTCCCACACTCTTGTTCTGTCTAAGCTAGTGTTCAAGAGAAGGTTCGAGAAACCTTGAGTTTCTCTGTCATATAGAAGAGCCCCTCTGTTATCATTTAAGAGTTTGACCAATTATAATTAAATATTTTTAGACCAAATTAAAGATTCCTCGTATGCTCTTTGAATTCAAAACTAATATCCAACTCAAGTAAACATATTGAGCAATGTATGAATCGAGAATAAGTCTCCAACACAGCTACATCAACCTCACGAGCATTCGAAATATCAATATTTCCCCCCTACCAGCAGAATCATAGCTGTGGCACCACCTCTGGCGGGAAACTTCTCTTAGAATGTGTTCAATGATAGCTAAAATGAATTTCATTCCTTAATCATCAACTTAGTGAACTCTTTTTCTTAAAACTTATTCAATACCCTTACATTTCAAGTGGCTATCTTTATATATAGATTTTTCAGGGGTCGATCTCCTTTATCACTATTCGCCCACTCCTTCGTCCTTTACGATAAATTTTGACGATGATAGGTTTAAGGTATTGTCATCAAACGGGTCATAACCATTGTTAGTCTCCGCTACAAATACCTCCACTCCTTTTTTTTTCTATTGACTTTCTTCTTACTTGCTTCCATCCTTCAGGTGAAATCTATTAACTTTGAATCACTATCCCTAGAATCTCAATTTTATCCACCTTCATTGACACATCATTGTTCTTTTAGACTAAGGTTTCTTTAACTAAACTCACCAATATGATTTTTAGCTTGTACATTTCATCTGTTTTGTCCCTTTTCATACTTTCCCTGCACATGTTGCTTTGTAGATTCCCCTACCTATTTGTGAGTTTTAATTAACACTGGTCCCTTATTCGAGGCACTCAAAGCAGAACAGGGGCCTCCATTTATAGGTGATTGCCTCTATTTATAATTTATTACAGTCTTATGTTGACACCCAATTTTGGACCTCCACAATATAAATTAATCATCGAGTTTCTTCAATTATAAATGGGTTGAATATTTAACTTTATAAAATTCAAAATACTTTTCGAGTCTATTTAGAATAGCTTTAGTCGTTTTAAATAATATTTATTTTACATAGTTAGTTTTTTTTATAAATATTCAGAAAACCGTCTTGAAAAAAGGATTTTAGTTCTACTTGATACTTTATTAAATTAAGTTCGTCCAAGTTTGTTAGTTTACATTTTGTTTCCTTTTAATTTGTAATTAAGTTAATTATTTTATCTTTTAAAAATTAAGAAACTCGTGGATTAATTCATGTAAATCTAAAATTTTTGCCGAAGCTAGCTAATCAAACGGTTAGCCAAATTAATTTTCTTTTCAAAGAGTCGTGGCAAATTTGGGGCATGTATCTGAAGTTTTGCAGCAACCTTCTTCAGCCCAATCCAATTCAATTCCAAACTATTTGACAGAGACCCAACCCACTTCATTAATTCCCAGTCCCAGCCCACTCCCTTATTCCCCTGACACGACCCAATTACAATCACAAAAAGAAAACCCACCAACTTATAGTATCAGCAGCAGTACCCGATCGACCCAGACCTGCGTTTTCTTCTTCTTCAACGAAATTGACATAGCAAACAGAACCAGAGAAACCCAAAAAATTGCCAGCCCAGTCTAGCGAAATCGACCCGAGCCCTTTCACGTGTGTCTCCCTTGTTCTCGCATACGGAACCAGGTGTCGAAATCTCCGCGTTTCAAGAGTCGTTGCTCCGAAATCAAGCGCTCATATCATTTTTCCATTGGGAATTGTACAAACTCCAGCTGGTTGAGCCTTATCTCTTAGAGAATTCGAATTTTGATTTTGGGGATTTTCATCCATTATCCCTCTAAATTTCCCCCTATTTTTTTCTCCTATATAAACCTCCTTCTTGTTCAAGGTTGGGAGTTGGAAAAATTTGGGAAACATTAGGCTAGCTTTAGAGAGAAACACAAAGAAATCGTTGGCTTTTCTTTTGGTTGGAAAAATCAGTGAAAGGGGGGGGGGGGGAAGGAAAATTTTTCTTCTGAGCAAAAAGGCAAAGAATACCTTAAAATATTATAAGAAAACAGAGGAAAAAGAGTTTCGACCTCTTTTTTAGCTCAAAATTCTGCCCGAATTCCTTGAGCATAGTTTGAGTTGGAACTGTGGTGGTAGAAGTCAGTCATCTCTCTCTGACTAATCCCAGCTCGCTTCCCCAAATAAGGTACCCTTTTTCATTATGATGTTGTTCCACCTCTCCTTCCATTTTGAAAGGATTTTCCTTTTTTTTAATGATTCGAAAAAAGCTTTCTATTTTGAATTTAGTTGGTTTAGTTACTGTTTAGCCTATGTTGTCTCTATATGGTATATATTTTTTTTAGTCGTTTCAATGATTTAGACATAATATCGAGTTTAAGCATCGCGAGTCGCGCTTAATGTTATTTTTCTTTTCCTTTTTATTTATTTTCTTATTTCTTGGCTTTGAGTTTGCTGTGATTTTCCACCTTGTGTGTTGGTTTGGTTATGTCGAATTTCATCATGTCTCGCTGGTGTGTAAGTTATATATGGTGTTGTTCATGGTCCGTTGAGATAGTAGCCCTTAGCTTTTGTTTAAGTATTTTATGATTGCTCTCCTACATGTTATCGCCATATTTAAGGCTCAGTTAATAGATCATACTCAAGTTATGTTTTAGTTTTCCTTAAATTAGTTTTGAAATTTTTTCTTGTTTTCCCCTGTTTATAATACGAGGCCTGAACGTGTTAAGTTTCATTTTCTTACTCTTGTTATTTCCTTCCGTCATATGATTTGATCTCAAGCATGACTGTAGTCTTGTGCATTTCAAACATGTTCCCCCTCTCTTGCCTGTTTAAATGAAGTTGTAAATGTTGGGACCCTCTGCTCATTCATGTCATTCATGTATTACCTTATTAATGTTATTTTGCGGATTTGTGCATGTGAAAACCCTCCACTTCATTTTAGTATCTCATAATCTGTTTTACACCTTCTTAAGTCTATAAAAATCATGATTTGAATTTTACTATCATCAGGAGTTTTGTTGTTTGTCAAGAAAATAAAAGATTGTTCATGTGTACTACTTTGACAAGAATGAGAAAAATGGTTAGATGAACTGATTATTCCGAGTTGCTGGGTCTGACTTGTTTTGCTTCCCCTGAGATTACTGTTAAATTTGTTTTACTGCAAAGCATGCTAAAGAGGATGTTAATTCACATCCAATGTCACTCTTAAGATTGATTTTTCGGCTCTATTTTATTTCCCCCCTTTCTATGTTGTTTTGGGTTGTGACTCTACTGCCTAAGATAATCTTTGGTTCAGGCCTACGATTCATATTGCATAATGTTTCCCATATGAATAGTTATTGCTTGGGAGTTGATTCAACATAAGTTTCAAATATCTCGGTTTTATTGGAACATATTTTAGTATTGTTAGAAGTGGTTATCAAAATTATTTGTTTATCCTTTAGCCATATTCCTATTTTGTTTTCTTCAAATCAAATAGTTGGTTTTATTTTGTTAGCTTCCTAAGAAGAATTCTTCAGTGTGCGCTCTTTGTTTTAAAACATGTTTTAATTATATCCTAGCGTGTACTTATCTCATATAATTGTCTTTGTTTGAACTGCCCCAAGGACCGTCTTGCTAAGCGCTTAAATGGTTTATTCTCTTATTTCGTAGCAACATATGAAATCTGTCTATCTTGTTCCACCCTTTAGCTTAGTCTTGCTCCTAGTAAGGATTAATAACATGCATAATTACTTTGAGAATATTGTATTCAAGTTAGATTATTTGTTTACTTATTGGAGGATTTTTGTTTCATTAAGTCTTACTTGCCCTTTTAGTTGTTAAAGTTTCACCAACTAATAATCTCTATGTGATCCATTTATAGCTAGGGAAGTTTGAGTTAATCTGTTTTGGACTCAACACTTTGGTTTGATTTTCTAAATACGTGTGATGATGTGTCGATTTTTGTTGAATCTTTTGCCGCTTGTTACTTAAAATTAGTATTAAATTTCTATGTTATGAATGGATATTAATCCTTTTCTTTTCATCTTGTTCGCATGTAAAATCGGTCGAGTTCGCTAAGAACTTGTTTCTCCGCATCTCAAGAGAGTCGTAAAGACTGATAGCCTCTTGTCAAGTAAGACAACATTAAAAGAGGCGTACAAGTCACGGAGTTGGAAGAAGTTGAAACAAACCATGAAGTTGAAGTTTGGGCTGGAGGGCCAAAATTTAATTTTTGAAGAATGTTGTATTTCATTGTTTTGGGCCTAAGCCCCCATTGTCATTTATTATTAGGGCAGCTTTCACATATAGCAAACAAAAAATTCATATTTGTATGCTATAGCAAAGTTTGCATAATTGCGCTCCATAGCAAACATAAAAACTGTATAATTCGCTATACATATACAATTGTATAATTCGCTGGCCTAAATTGTATAATTCACTGGCCTATTTCGCTGCAATTGTATAATTCGCTATCCTATTTCACTGCAATTGTATAATGCACAACTGCCTATTTCGCTGCAATATTTTTATAAAATTTGCTTTCCATACAGTTGGATCGAATTAAAATGTATGTATATTGCATAATTATAAGTGTATAGCAAGAAGATATATGTTTTTATCTCGCTTTATACAAAAATAGAAACACAATATATACACTTCTGTTGTATAAAGCTAGAGAAAATTGTATTTCACTGCAATTGTATAATTCACAATTGTATAATTCGTTGGCCTTTTTCTCTGCAATATTTGAAGTAAAATGTATGTAAATTGTATAATTAAGTGTATAACACCAAGATATATATTTTTGCATGTGTATATACAATTTTCTCTCGCTTTATACAAAACAGAAAACAGAATTTATACACTTTTGTGTATAAAGCGAGAGAGGCGAGCGAGAATGGAGAGTGGCGAGTGAGATTTTTGGGAGAGAGACGCCTGGCAAACTTTAGCTAACGTTTGCTATGGAGCACAATTAAATCAAACCCTAGCTACTCCCTTTATTTTAGGTTATTAGTTTGCTATTATATACAATTTTCCCTTATTATTATCTGATTAGTTTAGGACATGTACTAATGGAAGTGGGTCAAAAACCCAAAACAAAATGGGTCCAAGTACCGGTCCAGGCAGACAGAAATCGGATTTGGACCCAAAACTCTCTCCCTCTCTCTTTTACTTTATAATCTTATTTGCTCGATAATTAATTGTTGTTAATTTAAGGTTAAAAGAATTCAAATCCCTGCAAAATGTCGTCTTGTTTTAACAAATCGAGCTAAATCAATTAAGTCGAAACGATTTTAAAAATCATAAATTTTACAATAGTTAAATCTCACTTAGATAATCAACTAATGCTTCACTTTCAAAAACCTTTAAATAATTTTTTATCTTAAAATAAGTTAGACATTTTAGACAAATATGTTAATTGTTGGATAATTCGCTAGTTAGAGAGTATTTTAGGCACCATAAACACCTTCCTAAAATTCTAATAAGAACCCGCGAACCCCCTTTGAAGTTTTGACTAGGTTACCTAAATCTTTTGAAAACTATATTTTCTTGATTTTTCTCAAAAATTAAGTGGCGACTCTAAAATAAGTCCTAAAACAACATAAATAATTTTTCTTTAAATAAAACAACTCAAACATTTTTCCATCTAGTCCTACTATCTTAATCTTCTCATAGAGGGATTGTGTTACATTAATCCCGATTAGGACCCCAATATATGATATTCTATTAAATATTGAAATGTTATTATCTATAAACGGAGGGTTTCACAATCTACTGTTGATCCTCCTAAGTGTTTCCACTGCCAGAAATAGAGAGGGATATCAGGTTACTTTACCCACGATGGGATAGTCTTCAACATCTCTTCCAAGGTTTCACAAAGACGGGTTTGATATTGATTAAGTGTGGAAATAATAGAAATATCACATCTATATTCCTAGCATTATGAAATTTAAGCACGGAGTACCTAGCATTGTGCAAGAACATCTCCGATTTTGTGGTAACACAATGTTCACTATCAAAGATAAAGTATTGAAACTTTTTAATGATATATAAGTTTGATAAAAGGTATATAAAAAAGTGTATTTATAGGATTACACATTTAGTATTCACCTATGTAAGTGTGAGTGTAAGCTGCTTTAAGGAGAATTTTGTAAGGCCAATTCTCAATGCACTTAGGAACGAGTAAGTGTTCCTCGAAGAAACAAACAAGAAATATGAGAACCAAAAATATTTAAAGGGTTAACTGTCTGAAATATATTGTCTAAGTATAGACCAAAACTAAACGGTTCAAAGATATCAAATCAACGGATTGACTGAGAATATTCAGTATATCTTCACTAAAGGAAACTTTCTTATCTAGATGCAATTAATCTTTACTTACAAATCACATAATTTTTCCATGCATATCTTTTAACTATACTCGTTCCCCATTAATGTGGGCGATTGTTGGATTTCAGTTAGGTGTAAATTGGATAATATGGGACAAACAAGTGAAGAGACAATTAAAAGTCAATTCTCCATCATTGGTAGAATGGATGAAAAATTGTCCTTAAATTTGGAAATACTCTCTTTAGTTCTTAAATGTTTAAGATAAGAGTGCCCCTCACGTCGTCATCATTTTCGCTCATTCAACTAGATTTTGACTTTGGCTTTGTCAATCAATGTGATTTACTGATAACTTTTAGACAAAATTTATTTATTAGTTTTATTAAATAATTTTTTCCTAATATTAATTCATTGAATTATTAATTAACTAGTTGATTCACAAACGAAATTAATTTAAAATTTATGAAATTATTTTGGAGATGACCTAATTCCTTCCGAATAGACATTTCCTCCAAACAAATGTCATACCTATTCGGAAAATGAGTCTTCTCTGAACATGTGAGGTTGTATCTACCCAACACAAAACACTATATATTAGTAGTAAGGTTTTTTCTTTAGTTTTTGCATTGATTCTTTTCTTCTACATATATTTTCTTATAAACAAAGTTGAGTCTTATGTTACCTGGGATGAGAGGTTGCGTAACCTTGGTTTGTGGAGAAATACGAGGTGGTGGCCTATATTGATTCTATACTAGGTGGTTCACCGTCCTTGAATCTGACACAATTTTTAGAGGCGCTCTTAGAGAAACTTAGTCTTGCAATCTAACAGAGTTAAAGAGGGACCAATTTTAGGGGCTTCAATATGGGGGCATGATAATTATCAAGTATAAGGTGAGATACTTCCGGAGGAGGTAGAGAAGATTCAGAGATTAGAGAGGTTTGATAACTCTAATTCATATGTCTACCACTAAATTATTTTTTTCTATTTCAATAGGTGATACATCATGCTACTGAGAGTGAGATGATTCGTACGTAGTCAAGCTTATGGAAGGAACGATAAGAGACTTTGTAGGTCTTACAGTTTCATTAGATTCACCAACCAACAAAAGTTATAAGGATAGCCACATATGTAAATTGTCTCACCCGGAGTGCATAACCAAGATGCAACCAATGTTGTCATCCTCTCAGAGGACTCACACCAGCCCTTAGCATTCGTCATAACATGTGATCAACAAAAATTGCGGAAAATTAAAACTTTTACGTTCTACTTGAAGTATACTTAGACTTCATACTTATCATTCATAAAACATACGATATTCTAAGAAATTGTCTTACATATATAAAACCATCTAAAGAGTGCAAATCTGGACTTAGCCTATATATAGTCAATACACCATATAGGCCTTAATACAAAAGAATCCAAAGAACATAGCGGAAATAGGATATTCCTAATATCTACTAAAGTCTTCATAAGCTGGAAAATAAATGATAGCGTTCCAAGCTTCTTCAAATCGACCTCCTTAAACTTCAAAGGCCAGAACCAACAGTTGTAGTAACACAAAGTAATGGGGTTAGTACGCCACATGTACTAAGTATGGGTATATGCACATAACACTTAAGGACATGCATGAAAAAGGATCACTCGTCATATCTTTAGAAAACGTGCTAAGTCATGTGAACATATTTAATGCACATACCATAGAACATATACAAATCAAGGATTCCATCAACATGAAGCATGATCATAGTTAAAGACATATTATCATAGTCATGTTAACTTTTCATATCCAATAGATCAGATAACATAACATACAAAACACTTACCAATGATCCCATCCCCAACTTAACTGTGCAATGGTCATGTGAAGCCCCATAACCTCACACAACAAAGTAGATAAGATAGGAGACCATAGGTAAAGCTTTGCTTCATATAACTTGTAACATAATTAATCATCACTTCATATAGCAATATAACCCAATAACATATTCATCATAATGACCAACATCATATAAGTGTAACATCATGTATCATAAACATATAATTTTCATGTTATCATATTACATAAGAACAATCTCCTAGGACTTCCATTAGAGTCAACTTGTGCAATGTCTAGGTAGAGTCCCATACCCCTACCTCTACTAAGTAGACTCCTAAAGTCACCCTAGTCAACGTTCATTTACTTGTCTTTAATTTTACCATGAGGGAACATAGGCCTTAACCGACATAGACCATGTGAGCTAAACATGAAATCCAGTGTCATAAAACCCCACACCGAAAGAAGGTGGTCTACCGGACAAAGTAGATCCAAACATGACATAGCTTTCTAGGTAGTATCCTGTGGTGACAATATATTAAGAACAAGGAGATGTATTTGAGACCCATAGTTCCACATTACATGGCAGCCTAAATTTCATGAGAGTCATTTTCAACCTACCTTTCAACTAGGTAAGGGACACCTCTCATATCTAGTTCATCGATGCTTAGCTTAAGTCCCTTTCTTGAATAACCTTTGAGTTTTCTTTTTATCATAACTTATCAAAGGTCATAGGAGATTAACTCCTTGTATAAACATGATCATGAGCTCTTTGGTATTATATGAGAATTTCCTTTCATTCTAACCCTTCGTTTGTGAGAATAACATAACATAGTCATCTTGTGTAAAGCATACAAGAGGTTATCGTAACTTGCATTTCATGTTCTTTTCATGATCTCACAAATAACATGTTCATAGCCTAGCATATACACATAACAACATCATATATACTTCCATAACATAGCATCATGATCTATAGGCTAACATAAACATTGTGGAGTAATCACAACTTTAGAAGACTTACCTCTAGCTTCAAAGAACCTTATTCAAGAACTTACGTTCATATTATAACACGCATAGCCATAACATAGTGAAATACTCAATATCATAATCAAGAACAATCTTAAAATCATATACAATAGCAATGCATAATGTAGGGTAAAGGATAAGGGTCATTTAAGAGTTCATTCTAGTATTAGTTCCAATTCCTACGTTTTCATATTGTCAAATAGTATAAACAATCATGCGAAACCATCATGTAGATAAGAACACGCTTCACACGAAATTCAAACATAAATAACAACATACTCATCAAATCGTGTGGAATATACCATAGAAAACACTAACTTTTCATTGAAAATCCTAAATCTAGGGTTTGGAAGAAAATCCGTTTCATAGAGTAAAAACCCTAGTATTTGAAGTTCTTGAAAACTTATCTTTGAATGGACCTCTTGGGGAAAGGAATCTCAAGAGTGAAAAACCCATACCTTATAGATGAAGAATCCACGAAAATTGGATGAAAAGCTTGAGGTCTTTGTCTTCTTCCTTAAGCTTTTCTTGTTCTTCAATGGAGTTTGGAAAAGAGAGTGTTCTTGAGAGAATGAGAGAAATTTTGTTTGATCTGGTTTGGGACATGTAGAAGTGGTCTAAAACTGACCTAATATAAATATATAATTTTGATATTAGTTACCCAAAATAATCTTTACTTAAATGGGTCTTTTTAATAAGTTAAATTGCAAAAAATATGACTTTAACGATTCTGTGAAGTAGCTGCGCGTCGCGGGGCCAAATCCCGTCATTTTTATTGAATTTTGAGTTGAGGAAGTGAGGTGAGTGTCAGCCTCGCGTCGCGAGGTTGCCTCTCAATTCTTGAGGCAGAACACCTCGTGTTCCTTGCGCGTCGCGCACCACACGCCTCTCAATTCTTGAGGCAAAACACCTCGTGTTCCTTGCACGTCGCGCACCACACCCCACAACTGGTCTGCTCACACATGTTTGGGTCCTCCCCAAGGACCCTTCCTGTGGTCCTTGGGGTATCTTTCCCGGACGTTTGGACCCTTTATACTACATACTACCTATCCAAGGTCTTATTACAAGGTTTGGACTTCATTTGACACCTTTAAACCATCACGAAACATGGGGACGTAAACTAGTTCAAATTAGCTAGTTTCTGGACGTCAAGGTCTTTTCTTAGTCGTTTTGTCTCTAACCATTTCCAAATGTGTTTATTACATTAATATAGGTCTGGAAAAACCACTTTATACATTATTTAATATATATAAAGCTCTAGTCTAAGACATGGAATTTCCGGAGTGTTA
Source organism: Solanum pennellii (assembly GCF_001406875.1). Lineage (NCBI taxonomy): Eukaryota > Viridiplantae > Streptophyta > Magnoliopsida > Solanales > Solanaceae > Solanum > Solanum pennellii. The sequence continues at coordinate 13,958,277 of NC_028643.1, read as the reverse complement.
CATTATCCCCCATTAGGAAATTCTTCCCCGAATGACACTAAAATCTTTTGGAGGGTAGGAAAAGACTCAATACTAGCAGCCCAATCAATCAACAAAAAAAGTCGTAATGAGTCACAACTCATAGGAGTAAATCACAAATCCATACAACACATACCATAACATTAAACATAGCATTCAATTTATGATACACAAACATATAAGAGCTACATATTTCATAACACAGTGTGAGGAATTTCCTTCTCAACCTTATCATAAGCTCAAAATGTGTCAAAGAGTTACCATGCTATCAATCTTCTCAAGATAATAACAAAACAACAAAATCTCAAGAAAACATATGCGTACAAGTTTCACATAAGTGCAAGAATAGAGTATGAAAGCATGTTAAGTTCACATAAGTGCAAGAATAGAGTATGAAAGCATCTTCTTAACACTCTAGTTGGAACAAATTTTACCAAACATGCACCTATTTAGAAAACGAGTCAATTTCATGATCATACATTACTTTCTCAATTAAGATGAATGACTAACCTTAAGGAGTAAAGAGATGAGAGTAGCGGGACTTCATGTTGGCTTCAGCCTCCCCTGTTGCACCTTTAACAAGATGGTTCCTCCATAGAACTTTTACAGAGGAAACCTCCTTGTTTCTCAACTTCTTGACTTGGCGATCTAGGATCTCAACCGAAACCTCTTGATAGGAGAGGTTCTCATCCACTCCTAAACCTTCTATAGGCATAATGGATTCCGGGTCGCCTATGCATTTCTTGAGCATGGAAACATGAAACATCGAATGAACCGAAGCTAGTTCACTAGGTAGTTTCAACTCATAGGAAACCTTCCCAATTCGTTGTAAAACCTCATAGGGAAAAATATACTAGGGACTTAACTTCCCCTTTCTACCGAATCTCATCACCCCTTTCATAGGTGAAATCTTCTAGTAGACATGATCACCGGTTTCAAACTCAAGATCTCTTCTTCTATTGTCGGCATAAGACTTTTGCCGACTATAGGTTGTCTTCAATCTATCCCTTATGATTCAGACCTTCTCTATAGCTTCATAGATAATCTCTGGACCAAGGAGTGAGGACTCACCAACCTCAAACCATCCAATCAGAGATCTACACTTTCTACCATAAATAGCTTCAAAAGGTGCCATGGGATGCTTGAATGATAGCTATTGTTGTAAGAGAACTCAATCAAAGGTAAGTGATAATCCCAACTTCCCTTGAAATTAATGACACAGGCTCTTAACATGTCCTCAAGGGTTTAAATGGTATGTTCCGCCTGACCATCCGTCTGAGGATGAAAAGCGGTACTAAGTTTCACTTGAGTAACTAAACCCTTTTGAAAAGCCTTCCAAAAATGAGAAGTGAATTGGGCACCTCTATCCGAAATGATGGACAAAGAAATCCCATGACGACTCATAATCCTATTAATGTAGATCCTTGCATAGTCTTCAGCCATGTAAGTGGACTTAACAGGAATAAAATGGGCAGATTTGGTCAACCTATCCACAATAACCCATATAGAATCATTTTGATTTCGAGTTCGAGGCAACCCAACAACAAAGTCCATATTGATGGCTTTCCACTTCCATGTAGGAACATCCATGATTTGAATTAACCCACCCGGTTTGAGATGCTCAGCTTTAACTTGTTGGCAGTTTGGACACTTAGCAACAAACTCTGCTATGTCCCTCTTTAAACCATCCCACCAATAGACCTCTCTAAGGTCATGATACATTTTGGTGGCACCCGGATGTATTGAATAGCGAGAACCATGGGCTTCTTCCAGAATCTGTTTTCTCAAATCATCAACATCGGGTACAGATAATCTCCCTTGGTACCTAAGAACACCATCCCCCCATTGGGAGAATGACTCATTGAGCTTACCAAGTACCGATTCCTTCAACTCCATCAATAGTGGATCAAGATGCTGCTTAGATTACACCTCCACCACTAATGATGAGTCAGAGTTATGATGGACCATGAATCCACCATTTGGAGAATCTTCTAACCGCACACCTAAGCGATCCAACCTATGAACATCTTTCACAAGTTTTTTCTTCTCTTCCTCCACATGAGACACACTACCCATAGTCATTCGACTTAAAGCATCCGCAACCATATTGGCTTTGCCGAGGTTATAAAGGACACTCATGTCATAATCTTTCAACAATTCTAAACATCTTCTCTGTCGGAGGTTCAACTCCTTTTATTTAAAAACATATTGAAGACATTTATGGTCAGTAAAAACATCAACATGCACACCATATAAATAATGCCACCATATTTTCAAGGCAAAAACTACAGTAGTTAACTCAAGATCATGAGTTGGGTAATTCTTCTTATGAACTTTGAGTTGCCTAGAAGCATAAGCAATCACCTTTCCATGTTGCATGAGGACACATCCCAAGCCCACTCGGGAAGCATCAAAATACACCATAAAACCTTCATTGCCCTCCGGTAAGGTCAACACCGGAGTGGAGGTAAGTTTATCTTTCAACTCTTGAAACCTTTCTCACAAGCTTCTGACCACTCAAACTTCAGCTTCTTTTGGGTCAAAGCTGTCAAAGGAGAAGCAATGGATGAAAATCCATCAAGAAATCTTCTATAATAGCCAGCTAGACTCAAGAAACTCCTTATGTCTATGGGAGTCAAAGGCCTAGGGCAGTTTCTGACCACATCGTCTTCTTCGCATCAACCTCCACACCATCGCCAGAGATAACATGGACAAGAAAAGCAACCGACCTTTACCAAATTCACACTTGCTAAATTTCGCATAAAGTTGGTGTTCTTTGAGGACTTGAAAGGCTAATCTCAAGTGACTCTCATGCTCATCTTCATTCTTGGAGTATATCAAATATCATCAATGAACACAATCACAAATAAGTCGAGGTAATCTCGGAACACTCTATTCATTAGGTCCATGAACACCGCCGGGGCATTCGTTAACCTAAAAGAAATAACTAGGGATTCATAGTGACCATATCTAGTTCGGAAAGCTGTTTTGGGAACATCTTCTCCCCTCACCCTAAGTTGGTGATATCCTGACCTTAAGTCAATTTTGGAAAAATAACTAGCACCTTGGAGTTGATTAAATAAATCATCAATCCTAGGGAGAGGATACTTTTTCTTTATGGTGACCTTATTGAGTTGGCGATAATCAATGCACATTTTAAGGGACCCATCCTTCTTCATAACAAACAAGACCGGAGCACCCCATGGAGAAATACTAGGTTGAATGAAACCCTTGTCTAGTAAATCTTTGAGTTGGAGCTTCAACTCTTTCAATTCAGCCAGAGCCATCCTATATGGAGGAATTGAAATGGAATTCGTATCCGGTAACATGTCAATGCCAAAGTCAATTTTCTGTTCGGGAGGAACTCCTGGAAAGTCATTAGGAAAAACCTCTGGGAATTCTCTCACTACAGGGACTGACTCAATAGAAGGAATTTCATATTCTAGGTCCTTAACTCTCACCACATGGTATAAACAACCCTTGGCTATCATCTTAAAAGCCTTCAAACAAGAAATAATTTGACCCCTTGGCATAGAATTTCCCCCCTTCAACTCTAGAATAGGTTTATTAGGAATTGAAATTTCACTACCCTAGTTCTACAATCTATGGAAGCAAAACAATCATGAAGCCAATACATACCCAAGATGATATCAAAACCAAACATGTCAAGTTCTACCAAATCAGCAAGAGTAACTCTATTAGGCAGCATCACAAAACATTTCCTTTAGACTCTTTTTGCAACTACAGTCACCCATTGGGGTACAAACTGAAAAGGGTTCAATCAGAACATCGAGAAGTACATCAAACTTCCTAGATACCAAAGGTGTAACAAAAGAAAGAGTAGCCCCTCGATCAAGCAATGCATAGACATTAACAGAGAAAACTTGTAACATACCCATCACAATGTCAGGAGAGATTTCTTGTTCACCCCTAGCTTTGAGTGCATAGAAACTGTTCCTTTTTGGAGCTTCAAAATTAGGACAGCTTTGGTTGAGCTTGACCATTCCCCTTGTCTTGGCTTCTCACATTAGGGCAATCTTTCACCATATGGACACCCTTGCCACAACCATAGCAACTATTAGTCCCAACAAGACATTCACCAACATGTTTCTTACCACACTTACCACAAGTTGGTCTCTTTTTTGGTGGATCAACATTTCTCCCCTGTTGAGGTTTTGGATTAGAACCTTTATCATTGCGATTCTTGGAGAAATTAGTAGCAACCTGATTTGAAAACCTCTTCTTAAACTTAGGCTTGTCTTGAACATCAAGGATACTCTTAGAAGAACCACTTTCGAACGACTTTTCCCTCTTAGCTTCCCTATTCCTCCTCCTTAGACAACTTTCATCAACCTGTTGAGCATGAAACATCAACCTAGAAAGATCCATATTGTCATGAAGCATGGCTGCACGACATTCTTCTTCAAGCTCTTCAGACGCGCCCGTTACAAAATGACTCATTTCATCCCTAGCATTAGAAACCAAAGAAGAAGCATATTTGGAAAGCTTAATGAATTTCAAGGAGTATTCCTTAACACTCATACCTCCTTGAAGAAGTTTGATGAACTCCTCCACCTTAGCTTCTCTTTGTTCCCTTGGAATGAATAAGTCAAGAACGGCCTTTTTGAAGATCTCCCAAGTCAGGGGACCACCTCCTAAATCCCTACTATCCTTCCACTGATTGTACCATGTCTTAGCCACGTCCTTAAGTTGATATGCAGCAAGCTCAGCCTTCTCAGAGTACTCATCACCATAGCAAACAAAATCTTGTTGACCTCATCAAGGAAATCTTGGGGGTCTTCATCAACTTTTGAACCAAAGTACATGGGAGGATTCATCCTCGTAAAGTCTCTCAAACGACTAGCCATGGTACTAGCATGTTGGTTCTCTCGAGGAACAACCTCCCTGTTAGCTTGAGACTTAATGTCCTAAGATTGGGTGGTGATGTCTTAGGCCATTTGAAATAGGGCTGCCCTCACCTCCCCATCCGTCATAGCAGGAGGATTCACCGGAACTTGATCATTTGTAGCAGCTTGCACTTGAGGAGCATTTCGATTGCCTTGGGGAGTAGCTCCCGCATTCGCAATCTCTTCTCCTACTCTTCTCGTGGCTGTCCTTCTTGTGTTCATCGCCTATAACCACAAGAAAGGGCTTATATGCTAAAAGACATATAGTGTCAAAACTCTACAGGCACGACATAGGAGTATCAAGAAAAGAGAAGTTTCCTAGTCATCACATAGCCTCTCATCCACAATTATAGAGCACTTCACAACCATGAACAAGACACTAGGTAATGTGGTTTAGTGAGACACTGACCCTAAGAATATTTAACCCCATGCTCTGATACGAAGCTTTTCACACCCGGAGCGTATACCCCAGATGCAACCGGCGTCGTCATCCTCTCAAAGGACTCAGACCAGCCCTTAGCATTCGTCATAACATGTGATCAGTAAAAATTGCGGAAAATTAAAACTTTTACATTCTACTTGAAGTATACTTAGACTTCATACTTATCATTCATAAAGCATACGACATTCTAAGAAATTGTCTCACATATATAAAACCATCTAAAGAGTGCAAATCTGGACTTAGCCAATATATAGTCAATATGCCATATAGGCCTTAATACAAAAGAATACAAAGAACATAGAGAAAATAGGATATTCCTAATATCTACTAAAGTCTTCATAAGCTGGAAAATAAATGATAGCGTCCCGAACATGAGGACCTACCAATACTTGGAGAAAGAGTTACAAGCTTCTTCAAATCGACCCCCTTAAACTTCAAAGGTCGAAACCTATAGTTGTAGTAATATAAGTAATGGGGTTAGTACGCCACATGTACTAAGTATGGGTATATGCACATAACACTTAAGTACATGCACGAAAAAGGATCATTTATCATATCTCTAGAAAACGTGCTAAGTCATGTGAACGTCTTTAATGCACATACCATTGAACATATACAAGTCAAGGATTCCATCAACATGAAGCATGATCATTATTAAAGACATATTATCATAGTCATGTTAACTTTTCATAACCAATAGATCATATAACATAACATATAAAACACTTATCAATGATCCCATCCCCAACCTACAATGCAATGGTCATGTGAAGCCCCATAACCCCGCACAACTAAATAGATAAGATAGGAGACCATAGGTAAAGCTTTGCTTCATATAACTTGTAACATAATTAGTCATCACTTCATATAGCAATATAACCCAATAACATATTCATCATAATGACCAACATCATATGAGTGTAACATCATGTATCATAAACATATAATTTTCATGTTATCATATTACATAAGAACAATCTCCTAGGACTTTCATTAGAGTCAACTTGTGCAATGTCCAGGTAGAGTCCCATACCCCTACCTCTACTAAGTAGACTCCTCAAGTCACCCTAGTCAAGGTTCATTTACTTGTATTTCATTTTACCATGAGGGAACATAGGCCTTAACCAACATAGGCAATGTGATCTAGACATGGAATCCAGTGTCATAAAACCCCACACCATAAGAAGGTGGTCTACCAGCCAAAGTAGAACCAAACATGACATAGCTTTCTAGGTGGATCCACTAGCTAGTATTCTATGGTGGCAACATAGTTCAAGAACTAGGAGAATTATTAGAGACTCATATTTCCACATTACATGGTAGCCTCAATCTCATGAGAGTCATTGTGAACCTACCTTCCAACTAGGGAAGGGACACCTCTCATATCTAGTTCATCGGTGCTTAGCTTAAGTCCCTTTCTTGAATAAACTTTAAGTTTTCTTTAATCATAACTTGTCATAGGTCATAGGAGATTAACTCCTTATATAAACATGATCATGAGATCTTTGGGATTAGATGAGAATTTTCTTTCATTCTAACCCTTCGTTTGTGAGATTAACATAACATAGTCATCTTGTGAAAAGCATATAAGAGGATATCATAACTTGCTTTTTTCTTGTTCTTTCCATGATCTCACAAATAACATGTTCATAGCCCAGAATATACACATGACAACATCATACATACTTCCGTAACATAGCATCATGATCTATAAGCTAACATAAACATTGTAGAGTAATCACAACTTTAGAAGACTTACCTCTAGCTTCCAAGAACCTTATTCAAAAACTTACATTCATATTACGACATTCATAACCATAAAATAGTGAAATACTCAATATCATAATCAAGAAAAACTCTTAAAATCATATACAAGATCAATGCATAATGTAGGGTAAAGGATAAGGGTCATTTAAGAGTTCATTATAGTGTTAGTTCCAATCCCTACGTTTTCATATTGTCAAATAGTGGAAACAATTATACAAATCATCATGCACATAAGAACACGCTTCACAAGAAATTCAAACATAAATAACAACATACTCATCTAATCGTGTGGAATAGACCATAGAAAACACTTACTTTTCATTGAAAATCATAAATCTAGGGTTAGGAAGAAAATCAGTTTCGTAGAGTAAAAACCCTAGTATTTGAAGTTCTTGAAAACATATCTTTGAAAGGAACTCTTTGGGAATGGACCCCAAGAGTGAAAAACCCATACCTTATAGATGAAGAATCCACAAAAATTGGATGAAAAGATTGTGGTCTTCATCTTCTTCCTTAAGCTTTTCTTGTTCTTCAATGGAGTTTCAAAAAGAGAGCGTTCTTGAGAGAATGAGAGAAATTTCGTTTGATATTGTTTGGGACGTGTGAAAGTGGTCTAAAACTGACCTAATATATATATATAGTCGTCCTATTAATTACCTAAAAGACCCTCCACTTGAATGGGTCTTTTTAATAAGTTAAATTACAAAAGATACGACTTTAACAATTTCGAGGAATAGTTGAGCGTCGCGGGGCCAAATCCCTTCATTTTTGTTGAATTTTGAGTTGAGGCAGGGAGGTGCGTGTCAGCATTGCATCGCGAGGTTTCCTCTCAATTCTTGAGGCAGACCACCTCATGTTCCTTGCGCGTCGCGCAATACACCTCCACATCTTGCCTGCTCACGCATGTTTGGGTCTTCCCCAAGGGCCCTTCGGGTGGTCCTTGGGGTGTTGTTACCGGACATTTGAAACCTTTGTACTACATACAACCTATCCAAGGTCTCATTACAAGGTTTGTCCTTCATTTGACACCTCTAAACCATCACCAAACATGGGGACGTAAACTAGTTCAAATTAGCTAGTTCCCGGACGTCAAGGTCTTTTCATAGTCGTTTTGGCTGTAAACCTTTTCCAAATGAGTTTATTACATTAATATAGGTCTGTAAATATCATTTTAAACATTATTTAATATATAAATCTCTAGTCTAAGTCATGACATTTTCCGAGTGTTACATAAATGTTCTTGGATTTGAATATAATTTGAAAATAACGAAGCGCCTCTCGATGCATAAATGATAATATATGTCTGCAATACTAAAACAAAATCTTTTTGAACAAAAAGAACCCATGACAAAATCAAACTCAATTACTTGATATTTTGTTTGATTTTATCATAAGTTGTTTTTGTTCATGAAGATGTTTTTTTTGTGGAAAAGAAGTCTTATATTAGGTTATATACAAAGAGAGGTACTCTGTGGTTTTCATATTACATTCGATCCACAGGACCTTTGTATATATGGCTCTACGCACAACTTCTATTTTTGATGAAGCGAATGATGTTGCAGACGAACATCTTTGAAGCTTGAACTCAACAAGATTGAGGATAATGATTCTCCGTGTAAACTTATCTTGTACTTCTATTTATTCGAGAATCCATGTCATTGTCATACTAAATATAGAAAGTTTTTGTTCCCTTTCGGCCATAAGTCATTGGCCACTCATATATTTCTATGAACATGACTATTTTTAAATGTAAAGAATCTTCTCACACTTTTGTTCTGTCAAACTAGTGTCCTTGAGAATATTTGAGAAACCTTGAGTTTCTCTGTCATGTATAAGAGCCCCTCTTATTCTATATTCAAGATTTAGCACAACACTCAAGTCTCTGTTATCAATTAAGCGTTTAACCAACTAAAATCAAACATTTTTATAATAGATTAGTGATTCCTCCTATGATCTTTGAATTCAAAACTAGTTTCCAACTCAAGTAAATATAGTAAGCAATGTATGAATTGAGAATAAGTCCCCAACACAGCTACATCCACCTCACGAGCATTCCAAATATCAATATTCCCCCTACTAGCACTATCATAGTTGCGGCGCCACCTCCGGTGGGCAACACTTCTCTTTGAATGTGTTCGATGATAGGTAAAATGGATTCTTTCCCTAATCACCATCTTAGTGAACTCTTTTTTCTTTCAAATTATTCAATCCTCATATATTTCAAGTGTCTATCTTTATACATCGAATTTTTAGGGGTCAATTTCCTTAATCACTATTTCCCCACTCCTTCGACAATTGCCTTAACTTTTGATGATGATAGTTTGTAGGTATTTTCATCAAGCGGGTCATAACCATTGTTAGTCTCCGCTACATATATTTACACTACTTTTTTTTCTATTGACTTTATTTTGACTTGTTTCTATCCTTTAGGTGAAATCTATTAACTTTGAATCTATGCGCAGAATCTCAATTTATCCACCTGCATTGACTCATCATTGTTTTTCTTAGTCCAAGGTTTCTTTAGTTAAACTCTCTTGGCCATATAATTTTTATAAAAGTTTGACATACAGGAGAGAAAAATGCTTTTATTCACATACAACCTTCTCTTTAAATAGAGCCAATACCAAACGGATAAAGTACAATGTTAACAAAACCTAGTTTGTAGAAAACTATTGAAGTCCTAAAAAGTAAAGATGACTAACTGCGTATATCATCATATGGATGAAATACAGGAAATTAATAATAGACTCTTAAACAAAAGGGTAACATCTATTATTTCATAATATGTCCCCGCAAGGTGGGGGTGATGGAACAAGACTCAATTTGTGAAAATGGCGTTGAAAAGCTTTGCGGGGAAGAGGTTTGGTGAGGACATCATCGACTTGATCAGCACAGTGACGGTGATGAACCTCAAGTTCCTTCAGTGGACTTGCTCACAAACAAAATGAAAGTCAACGGTTATATGCTTCATCCTACTGTGGAAAGAAGGATTACCACAAATGTAGGTGGTGCTAACGTTGTGACAGAAAATTCTTGGTGAAGCAAACAGCGATAGGTGAAGTCTCGGAGCAAATTCGTTATCCAATTGAATTCAGAAACAGCATCAGCAACAGCTCGGTACTCAGATTCTTTAGATGAGCGGGAGATATACTTTTTTTTATAGAAGACCAAGAGATTGGTGAGTTCCCAAGGTAGACAACATATCCTATTGTTGATGTCTTATCTTGTGGATTTCCATCCCATAAGAGTCAGAATTATCAAGTAAACGATACTTTGGTTCATGACTAAGATGAACTTCCAATGTGCTTGTGTGTTTCAAGTAACGCAACAAATGTTTGATAGCTTTCTAGTGAGACACATTAGGATTATGCATAAACTGTGATAACTTTCTCACAGCAAACCGATGTCAGGGGTAGTGAAGCATAAGTATTAAAGCTTACCAATGACTCTCTTGTAAAGGGAAATGTCAACTACAGAATAAGCTTCTGAATCAGTGAAGGTCCAGGGTAACAAATAGAAATTTGCATAGTCCAAATTCTGCAATTGTAGCGTCATAGGCTTTCTTATAATTTAGATATGCTATTTTAGGGTCAATCCATTAAGAATAGGTTACATAGTTATGTAATTACTGACCTGACACTTCCTTGAATACTGCATGTAATAATTATGTCTTCATCATATATGAGAATGTATACAGTAACACCACAATTATAAAATATAAACAAATACGAGTCAGATTTAGATTTAACAAAAATAGTACTTGTCAGTAAGTGGTGAGCTCGGTGTACCAGGCCCTAGGAGCCTGCTTAAGTCCATATATGGCCTTTTTTAGCTAGCAAATGTATGTTGAATGTTGAGAGGACTCAAAACCAGGAGTTTGTTGCATGTACACGTCTTCTTCAAGACTGCCTTGTAAAAAGGCATTATTGACATCTAACTGATGAATAGGCTAGGAGCGTTGAGCAGCAATTGTAAGGACTAAGCGAACTGTTGCAGGCTTGACAACAGGGCTGAATGTGGAATGATAATCTAAACCAGGTCTTTGCGTGAATCCTTTGGCTACTAGGAGATCTTTATACCTATCAATGCTTCCATTAGGTTTATGTTTAATTCTAAACAACTATTACAACCCACAACATTCTGAGATAGATCACTAGGGATGAAATCCCATGTCTGGTTTCTGATAAAAGCATCATATTCCACTTCCATTGCTTCTTGCCATTGGATAGAGTTGTTCTTGATGAAAGGAGCATGGAATTGGTGGAGAGATCTTGATTTAAAGAAGAAAAATCTTGGGTTTGAGGCTATTTGTTTGAGAGAGGGTAACCATTTGGTGAGAACAAGTGTCAGGTTGTGATAGTGGTGGGAGTTGAGGGGCTTGGACAGATGTGGTAATTATAGAAGTTCGACATCAATAGGTTTGGGTAATGGGTGGCTTGCTGGTTGTCACCGGAGATAGAGGAATAAGAGTTGATGAATGGGGCTGGGAGAAGTAGAGGTATTTAATGGATTGTTGAGAGAGTAGAGGTGAACCTGATATTGTTGACGCAACTGAGGAAGGAACAGAGAGAGATACCTTTGAGAACCCATAGACAATGGCTGAGGTATTTCAAGACAATGTGGCGCTGTTGGGATATCATTGTGCATCTCTTTTGAAGGAGATAAGTCATTCCAAGAAATTTTCAAATGCTTATTTTTATATTTAGGAAATAATATTGGTAAAAAGGTAACTATTTTCAAGAAATACTACATCTCTAGAAAGATAAACTTTGGAGGTGGCCTGGTCAAATCATTGATGAAAATAATATTTATTTGAAAATCCCAAATAGACACAGGGCTTTGATTATGAATCAATCTTACGTTGTGCATATGGTTTCAACCATGGATGACATAAACGACCAAAAATTTTGAAGTTGTCATAATTTGGCGATTCTTGAAATGTAAGCTCGTATGGACACTTGTCTTTTAAATTTGGGGTTGTCATTCTGTTAATGAAAAAACAGCTTGATGACATGCAAAACTACAAAAGGTGGATGGTAAAGAGGCTTGATGCATTTGAGTTTTTGCAGTCTCATCAACATGGCGATGTCGTATTTCAACTACAACAACTTTTTGTGGCGTATAAGTTGGGTAAATTAAGTTTTCAATGCCCTGAGATTTAAAAAAGAATTTAAACTCTAAAATTCACCTCCTCCGTCGGTATAAAAAGATAATATTTTTGTTAGAAACCGACATTCAAGCAATGAATGTAGTGTTTTGAAAACATCTAAAACCTCCTGTTTAGATTGAATCTTGTTGAACCACATGTATTTTGAAAACTAATCCACAAACAAAACATAATATCTTTTTCTGTCGATGGAAAAAATTGGTGACGGTCCCCACAAATCACTGTAAATAATTTGGAGAGGCATGTGACTCGATAAAGAATTTGTAGAAAAAGATTGTCTGTGGATTATTAGATTGACATGTATTACAAATGGAAAGAGAGTCTTGCTTAACATGAATGGAAAATTTATTTAGAAACAAATCTAAAGTACAGCCTGTTGGATGCCCCAAATGTTGATGCCACAGATCTAGCGACGCAGCCATATTGCATTGAGGTTGAGAAGAAGAAGAAGGATTGTCTAGCGGCCACTCATATAGGCGTCCTCTACTCCGCCCTTGAACTAACGACGCCCCCGTACTCAGATCCTTCACAAGATAAGAGAATGGAAAGAATTCAATAGATGTATTGTTGCCACGACAAAATTCAGAAACTGAAATCATGTTAATGGAAATGGAAGGGGAACAAAGTATATTGGATAAGTGAAAGCTAGAATCAAATGCAGACAAATCAAAGTTACCAGTGTGAGAAGTTGGTATGGTGTTACCATTTCCCATAGTGATTTCTTCTGGACCATTGTATCAGCAACGCTTTTTAGATTGTGGTTATCGATGCAACATGATCTGATGCGCCTAAATTAGGGGAAGATTGTTGCATTTGTTGTCCAGCCCATGCCTTGAAATAATTATGAGACTGAGAACGACAAACGCACGTAGAGTGTCCAGATCGGTCACATAACCGACACACTAAGAAGACTTCTTGTGAATTACGTCGACGATTGCGCCCTGACTGAGAACGTTGCTGGTAGTTGTTTGAACGTGTATTATTGTTGATGGAATTGGTCCACATTTGAGAGATGGACTTTTGAGCAACAACAACAATAATTAGAGTGGGTTGAGGCGGAGTATTGTATTTGAGGAAAATATCGTGATCACTAAGCTTTTAAAATAGTTCAGCATATGAAATTGGCGTGTCACGTGCTCCAATTACTGCAGAGATTTCGCGATTTTCTGGTCAAAGACCAATGAGAATCTTGACAATGAGTTAGGCATTGGTGACATGAGCTCCAACAGTCGCAAGCTCATCACAGAGAGATCGAACATGGTTGAGATAGTCTGTTACATGTTGACTCTCTTTTGTGAGACGAGCGAGGCTATCTAACAAGATGAATATGCGAGTTTGTGACTTATTGGCATAAGCGATATCGAGGGAAGCCTAGGCTACTTTGATTGGGGTTGCAGCGGCTACAATAGTAGCAAGAGTGGGATCTACTAATGCTAAAATTGCTTTTTGGTTTAATTGGTCATGACGAAACCAATTTACATAATCGGGGTTGGAAATTGTTAGTTTAATTATGGTGGTGGTCTCGGAAGGAGCAGGGATAGTCATTGTGTCCTCTCATGAGCATGGATACTTGGGCGTTCCACATGGACAAATTATGGCTGCCAACAAGTTTAATCGGAAGCTGGGTAATCGAGTTGAATTGAACAATGGTTGTAGTGTTAGTTTCATCAGAATTGGTAACTGAGGGTGCCATTGGTGGTGTGTGGGTAATAGGAACTTAGAACTCAGTGAGGAAAAGAAAAGCTTTGATACCGTATAAAGTTTTGAGATATAGGAGAGAAAGATACCTGTATTCATGTACAACCTTCTCTTTAAATAGAGCCAATACAAAATGGATAAAGTACAATATTAACATAAACCTAGTTTACAAGTCCTAAATAGTAAAGATGACTAACTGCATATATAATCATATGGGTGAAATATAGGAAAGTAATAACAGACTCCTAAATAAAAGGGTAACATCTATTATCTCTTAATAATTTTTAGCTTGTACATTTCCTATAATTGGTCCCTTTACATATTGCCCCTGCACTTGTTGCTTTGTAGTTTCTCCTACCTGTTTTTGAGTTTCAATTAACATTTATGCCTTATCCGGAGGCACTCATAGAAGAACACGGGCTCCCATTTATAGGTGATTGCCTCTATTTATATTTGATCGCCATCTTAAACATTTTTTCATCTAGTCCTGCTATATTAATCTTTTCAGGAAGGCCTTGTGTTACATTCATCTCAATTTGGACCAGACATATGATATCCTCTCAAGTATATAAATGCAATTATCTATAAACAAACGGTTTCACAATCTATTGTTGATCCTATTAAGTGTTTCCACTACCAGAAATTGAGTGGCATAATAGGTTACTTTACCACAATGGATAATTTTCAACATCTCTTCCAAGGCTTCACAATGATAGGCTTGATATTGATTAAGTGTGTCCCTAATAGCAATACCATATATATACCTAACATTGTGGAAGAACATCGCTGATTTTGTGCTAACACAATGTTCAGTATCAAGGATAAAGTATTGAAACTTTTCAATGATATATAAGTTTGATAAAAAGGTAAGTAAAGTAGTGTATTTATAGGAATACACGTTTAGTATTCACCAATGTAAGTGTGAGTGTAAGCCGCTTCAAGGAGAATTTTGTAAGGTGAATCCTCAACGCATTTATGAACGAGTAAGTGTTCCTAGAAGAAACGAACAATAAAATGAGAATCATAAATATTCAAAGGGTTAACTATGTGACTTATGTTGTCGATATATACACCAAAACTAAACGGTTCAAAGATATCAAATCAAGTGATTGACCAAGTATATTGGTATATGTTCACTAAGGGAAGCTTACTCATCTATATGCAATTAATCCTTACTTATGGATCACATAATTTTTCCATGCATATCTTTTAACGATAATCATTCCCCATTAATGTGGGGGGGGGGGGTTGGATTTCAGTAAGGTGTGTTGGGGAATGTGGGACAACTAAGTGAACAGACAATAAAAGTCAATTATCAATCATTGGTAGAATAAATGAAAAATTTTGTCCTTATATTTTGAAATACTGTCTTTAGCTCTTAAAAGTTTAAGACGAGAGTGCCCCTCAGGTCATCATCATCGTCGCTTGTTCGACTCGATTTTGACTTTGGCTTCATCAATCAATGTGATTTACTAATAACTTTTAGACAAAATTTATTTATTAGTTTTATTAAATAGTTTTTGTCCTAATTTTAATTCACAGAATTATTAATTAACTAGTTAATTCACGTAACGAAATTAAGTTAAATTTTATGAAATTATTTTTGAAATGACCCTATTCCGTTTGAATAGACATTTCCTCCAAACAAACGTCATACCTATTCGGAACAAATGAGTCTGTTCTGAACATGTGATTTTGTACCTATCCAATAATCCAACACAAAACACAATCTATTAATAATAAGGTGTTTGCTTAGTTTTTCCATTGATTCTTTTCTTTTGCATATACTTTCTTATAAACAAAGTCGAGTCTTTGTGTGATTTCATTGCTGACTTTTGAGTCCGCTAAAGTTTGAGATGTCACTATTTCCTTAACAAATATATCTCTTTTATTTTGTGAGGAAATAATTCACAACATCTTATTCAGTTAAGGGATTAAATTTCTTAAGCACAAATAAGAATGTTGTGGCCTCAGATATTACTTCTTTTCATCTTAAAACTATTTTTGATTCAATATTCTGAATACACTAGATAAAAGCTTAAAGATTCAAGCCTTTAGACTTTTGGGACACAACCAACTTATCTTAGGGCTCACTATATGGGCGTTTCACTATTATACTATCTTTCTCCCCATCCTAGATCGAGACATTTAGAATTTTAAGACACAACCAACTAATCTTATGTCTCACCATATGGGTGTTTCACCATTATCATATCTTTCTCCCCATCATATATGTAGGACTGTTATGTCTTTGGAGGAGAAGAATATGTTTGATATGTTTATCAAGATGTGTCCTATTTATTTCAATAGAGGTTCATACTAGAGTGCTTTTGGAACTAGGTGACCTGTGATGAGAGGTTGCATATGTTAGTTTTGTGGACCACGTGTGTTAGTTTTTTATGGCTCATGTCAATCTTGTTTTGGTTTAATATTTAATTACTAAATGAATTCTATAATTGGATAAGTGGAGAAGTTACTTAGACGTGTGGAGAAGTGGGAAAGTGGAGAAGTTACTTAGTAACTTCCAACTACCCATTAAGTCTTCCATTACCCATTACGTCTTCCAACTTCCCATTGAGTGGGGAGTTACTTGGTGGTTTTAAAACTACACATTATCTCCACTACTCACCATGATGGAAAGGTGGGAAGGATGTTAAATATACACTTATTTAAAGGGTCCTCTCTCTGCCATAAAGTTATAGTCTTATTTATCAAAGTTATTTATAAAGTATAAGGCAAGAGATAAAAACAACTTCTGAAGAACGAAAAGAAAAGGACTTCCGCTCAATTCAAGTCAAGATTCTTGAATATCACAATGGTTTATTCGGGTATGAA
The DNA here is from genome assembly GCF_001406875.1 of Solanum pennellii. Taxonomy (NCBI): domain Eukaryota; kingdom Viridiplantae; phylum Streptophyta; class Magnoliopsida; order Solanales; family Solanaceae; genus Solanum; species Solanum pennellii. The sequence goes on along the minus strand of NC_028643.1, from coordinate 13,941,443 downwards.
TTCTTGATTGAATTATCATAGTAATAGATTTATGTGAAAATCATATAGTTTTACGATAATGAATAATTGATAGGATTTATGAATGCATAGATTGTTTATATTTTCACAATCCATTAAATTACTAACATGTGTTATCAGAGTATGGTTTAAGGGCTAGTGATTTTTCATAAAATTAATGTTTTCCTTATTTGAAAACGGTAATTGGTAGTATTAAGTAAAATAATTATTCACTATCATGATGTATTTTATTTTGAAATTATGTATATGAGATTAGTTAATCACCAAATTGGTTTAATCTTTGAAAAATTAATTCAAAATAATAATGACTAAACTTATACAATTATCCATTATTTTGATGTTTATAACTGATATAACACTTATGGATACATTAAACTTTTTGGTTGTAAAATATTTATGGATCACCCAAAGGTTGATTATTTTATTTTTATACCCATTGAACATTAAGGAGATAATTTAGATGTGTCGTTAGTTTTATTTATTTATCCAAAGATAACAAGTATTATTGCTGAAACATTAAAAATTATTAAATTACGTTACATTCACATATAAGCATCATTATGTCTAAAGTTGTATTTTGATGTTTCGTCCAAAGGAGGACATCAATATACTTTTAAGAATTTTTAAATCATTTCTGAATTTCGTAGTAAGTTTAAAATTCATAACTCAAAGTACTAACAAATGAGCATATTATATTTGCAGCATTTGCTCTTCATTCGCACTCTGCCTCTGTTACGACCTTTAACAGTCAGAACTTCTCAGATTGGTGCGAACAAATCAAATTCCATCTCGGAGTTTTAGATATTGATATTACACTTTTCACTAAGAAACAACTGCTATTACTGAAACTAGCAGTACTGAAGAAAGGTCTTATTATAAGCACTGGGATCGATCTAATAGATTAGGCATAATGTTTATGCGAATGAATATTGCAAGCAACATTAAGACTACTTTTCCCAAAACTGGAAGTGCAAAAGATTTTCTGAAATTCATGGAAGAATCCTCTCAAACTGCTGATATGTCTCTTGCTGAGACACTAATGGGTACTTTGACCACCATGAAGTTTGATGGTTCACGTACCATGCATGAGCATATCATTTAAATGACAAACGTATTAGCAAGACTTAAGTCTTCGGGAATGGAAGTGGAACAAAATTTCCTTGTACAATTCATTATCAACTCATTATTGTCTAAGTACGGCCCTTTCCAAATGAACTACAACACCATGAAAGACAAAGGGAACGTGCATGAATTGCACGGAATGTTGGTTCAGGAGGAAGTAAGGCTCAAGAATCAAGGAACCCACTCCATCAACTTTGTAAGTCATCAAGGAGTTGGAAATAAAGGAAAGAAACATTCTAAGGGAAAACAGAGGAACCATAATGTTAATGAGTCCTCCTCTCAAGTACATAATAAGGAACAAAATAATGATAAGTGTCATTTCTGTGGAAAATCTGGACACTTTCAGAAAGATTTCCTGAAATTTAAGACATGGCTCGAGAAGAAAGGTAAGCCTAGTGCTTTTACATGTCTCGAATCAAATATAACTGAAGTTCCTTATAATACTTGGTGGATTGACTTTGGTTGTACTCTTCATGTTTCTAATACGATACAGGGATTTCTTACAACACAAACCATAAACTACAATGAAAGATATGTGTATATGGGGAATAAAGTGAAGGTTCCAGTTAAAGCTATAGGAACTTACCATTTGATCCTTTATATTGGGTGTCACTTATATTTACTTCAAACTTTTTATATACCTTCTCTTTCGAGAAATTTAGTTTCTTTGTCTAAGTTGGACAAGATTGGATACTCTTTTAATTTCGGTAATGGATGTTTTAGTTTGTTTCAACATAATTATCTCATTGGTACTAGTACTCTTTATGATAACTTATACAAACTGAATCTTGATAATCTATTTGCGGAAACACTCTTAACTCTACATCATAATATTAGAACCAAAGAAAGTTTGTTGAATGAACAATCTGCTTTCTTGTGACACAAATGTTTAGGTCATATATCCAAAGAAAGATTGGAAAGAATAGTTAAGAATGAAATTCTTTCAAATTTGGATTTACAGACCTTTACATTTGTGTGGATTGTAATAAGGGAAAACAAACAATACACACAAACAAAGGAGCCACAAGAAGCTCACAACTTCTTGAAATTATGCACACTGATGTATGTGGTCCTTTTGACATTGCATCTTTCAGTAAAGAAAAATATTTTATCACTTCTATTAATGATTTTTCGCGTTATAGGTATGTCTATTTGTTGCATGAAAAATCTCAAGCGATAAATGCCTTAGAGGTCTTTATTACTGAGGTTGAAAGACAACTAACTATAAAGGAGAAAATAATCAGGTCAGATAGAGGTGGTGAATATTATGGAAGATATGATGAATATGGACAACACCCAGGTCCATTTGCTAAATTCCTAGAAAAGCATGGCATATGTGCTCAATACACAATGCCTGGAACACCGCAACAAAATAGTGTAGCAGAAAGGTGTAAGGGTACATTGATGGACATAGTTAGGAGTATGTTAAGTAATTCATCTATTCCTCTTTCATTATGGATGTATTCTATAAGGACTGACGTTTACTTACTTAACAGGGTTCCTAGTAGAGCACTCCCAAAGACTGCTTTTAAACTATGGACCTGTAGGAAACCTAGTTTAAGGCACCTGCATGTTTGGGGTTGCCCAGCAGAAGTTAGAGTTTATAATCCACAAGAAAAGAAACTAGATTCAAGAAAAATTAGTGGTTTCTTTATTGGTTATCCCAAAAAATCAAAAGTGTATAGATTTTATTGTCCTAATCACTGTACAAGAATAGTTGAAACTAGAAATGCTAGGTTCATTGAGAATGGTGAAGTTAGTGGGAGTGAAGAACCACATATAGTTGAAATTAAATAAGTTAAGTTGAGGGTTTCTCTACATTTTACTTCTTTAAATGATATTGTTCCTAAAGTTGTTGTACAACCTAACAATCAACAAGAACAACAAATAAATGCTCCTATTAATCTCAATGAATCGATAATTAATGAACCTGCAGTACATGTACCACAAGAAGTACCATTAAGAAAATCTCAAAGACAAAAAAGATCTGCTATTTCTGATGACTATTTGGTATATTTACACGAGTCAAAAATTGACTTGGGAATTGATAATGATCCGGTTTATTTTCACAAGCTATTGAAAGTAATAACTCTAACAGATGGATAAATGCTAGGAAAGATGAGTTGAAATCTATGGAACAAAAAGAAGTATGGGACCTTGTTGAATTACCAGAAGGTTGCAAAAGAGTTGGGTGTAAATGGATCTTTAAGACTAACGAGACTCAAATGGCAACATTGAATGTCACAAGGCCAGACTTGTTGCAAAAGGTTTCACTCAAAAAGATGGCATCGACTATAAAGAAATATTTTCATCTCGAGAAAAGATTCCTCAGAATGATAATCTCTTTAGTATCTCATTAAGACTTAGAGCTACATCAAATGGATGTGAATCCTTTCTAAATGGAAATTTGGAGGAAGATGTTTATACAAATCAACCCGAGGGGTTTTCTTGTAAAGGAAAGGAACACATGGTATGTAAACTTGAGAAATCAATATACGAACTTAAACAAGCTTCCCGACAGTGGTATCTTAAGTCTAATGAAACTATTGTAACTTTTGAATTTAAGGAAAACACTGTTGATCGGTGTATATATCTGAAGGTTAGTGGGAGTAATTTTATTATGTTAGTCTTGTATGTTGATGACCTCTTGCTTGCTTCTAATGATCTTGGTTTGTTGCACGATACCAAGAGATATCTAACTAACAATTTTGAAATGAAAGATATGGGAGAGACATCCTATGTGATTGGGATAGAAATATTTTGAAATATATCACAAAGGTTTATTAGGTTTATCCCAGAAAGCCTATACTAATAAAGTGTTAGAGAGATTTAGAATGGAAAATTGTTCGTCAAGTTCCCATTTCAATTCAGAAAGGATATAGTCTCAATCAATGTCCAAATAGTGAATTGTAACGTAAGCAAATGAATGATATTCCTTATGCATCAATAGTTGGGAGTCTAATGTATGTCCAAACATGTAGGAGACCAGACAATTGTTTCGTAGTTGGATGTTGGGTCATTATCAAAGTAATCCAGGAATGGATCACTAAAAAGCTGCGAAGAAAGTGTTGCAATACTTTCAAGGAACTAAAGATCATATGCTTACTTATAGAAGATCTGATCATCTAGATGTGATTGGATATTCAGATTAGATTATGCCGATTGTATGGATACAAGAAAATCCATATTTGGATATTTGTTTCAGTAAGTTGGAAGAGCAATATCATGGAAGAGTGTGAAATAGTGTGGTATAGCTGCATCCACTGTGGAAGCTGAGTTTGTGGTATGTTTTGAGGCCACTATTTGGCTGCAAAACTTTATTTCAGGACTTGGATTAGTCCACAATATTTCTAAGCCGTTGAAAATTTATTATGATAATAATGCATCAGTCTTCTTCTCTAAAAATGATAAGTATTCTAAGGGTGCCAAACATACGGAATTGAAATAATTTTCAATTAAGGAAGAAGTCCAGAAACATAAAGTTACAATTGAACATATTAGCACCAAACTTATGATTGTTGATCCTTTGATGAATGGATTTCCGCCCAAAACATTTGTTGAACATGTTAAAAGAATGGGTCTTATAGATAGCAATGAATGATTTCTTTAAAGATTTTATTATGTTTATGCAATTGACACTTTGAGCTCAACTATATATATTTTTCTGTTATAACATGTTTTCTCTTGTATACATTATGTTGAGAATGACGATGACAAGTTTTGTTTTAGATAAAGATATTCTAAGCATTATTATGGACCCATTATGTATTTGAAAGGTTGTGTTAGGCAATAGATTAGTGTTGTAGTACATGGAATGGACTATACCAAATAAAGTGGTGTACAACCGCCGTGACTCATATTAGTTGATTTAGTTAATAACAACAAATAATGTTGGATTTAGTATATGTGTACATTGTAATGGAAATGTTTATTAAACCATTAAGTAAAAGATATTATGTGTGCCAAGTGGGAGAATGTTAGTTTTATAGCCCACACGTGTTAGTTTTTATGGCTCACTTAAATATTTTTTTAGTTTAATATTTAATTACTAACTAAATTCTAATTCTAATTGGATAAGTGGAGAATTACTTATATGTGTGGAGAAGTGGCAAAGTGGGGAAGTTATCTAATTGGATAAGTGGAGAAGTTACTTATATGTGTGGAGAAGTGGCAAAGTGGGGAAGTTACTTAGTAACTTTCAACTACCCATTAAGTCTTCCAGTACCCATTACCTCTTTCAACTACCCATTAAGTGGGGAGTTACTTGGTAGTTTTAAAACTACCCATTATCTCCACTACTCACCATGATGGATATATGGGAATTATGTTAAACACACTCTTATTTAAAGGGTCCTCTCTATGCCAAAGTTATAGTCTTATCCATCAAAGCTATTCATAAAGCATAAGGCAAGAGAGAGAAACAACTTCTAAAAAATGAAAAGAAAAAGACTTCCGCTCAATTCAAGTCAAGATTCTTGAAGATCACTATGGCTAATTCGGGTATGAATTCTTGACTGAATTATCATAGTAATAGATTTATGTGAAAATCATATAGTTCTACGATCATGAATATTGATAGGATTTATGAATGTATGGATTGTTTATTATTTCACAATCCATTAAATTACTAACAGCATAACCTCGGTTGGTGGAGAAATACGATGTGGATGGAATATATTGATTCTATACCAGGTGGTTCACCTTCCTTGGATTGGACTCGATTTTGAGAGGCACTCTTAGAGAAACTTAGTCTTGCAACCTACCATAGTGAAAGAGGGACCAAAATTAGGGGCTTCAACATGAGGGCATGATGATTATGAAGTATAAGGTGAGATTTCACTCCTAATCCGTCATGCACTAATGATACTTCCGAAGGAGGTAGAGAAGATTCAGAGATTAGAGAGGTTTGATAACTCTAATTAGTACCACTCAATTAGTTTTTTCTATTTCAATAGGTGATAAATCATGCTACTGAGAGTGAGATGATTCGTAGTCAAGACCATGGAAGCAACAAGAAGAGAGTTTATAGTTCTTATAGTATCATTAAATTCACCAACTAATAGAAGTTGTAGGGATAGCCACATATACAAAGGGTCTGTGGATTTGAATATAATTTGAAAATCACAGAGCGCCTCTCGATGCATAAATCATAATATATGTATGCCAAAACAACTTCTTTTTGAACAATAACAACCCATGACAAAATCAAACTCATTTACTTGATATATTGTTTAATTTTATCATAGGTTGATTTTGTTCAAGAAGATTTTGTTTTGGCTAAGAAGGCATATATTAAGTTTTATACAAAGAGAGGTACTCTCTGGTTTTCAGATTACATTTGATCCACATGACCTTTGTATATTTGTCTATCCACAGAACATTTTTTGTTGGTGAAATGAATAATGTGAAAATCAACATCTTTGAAGCTTGAACTCAAAAGATTGAGGATAATGATTCTCCGTGTAAACTTGTCTTCTACTTCTATTTATTCGAAATCCATGTCATTGTCATACTAAATATAGAAAGCTTATCGCTCCCCTTTTGGAAATAAGTCAATGGACACTAATATCTTTCTATGAACATGACTATTTTTAAACGTAAAGAATTTTTCCACACTTTTTTTCTGTCAAACTAGTGTCCTAGAGATGATTTAAGAAACCTTGAGTTTCTGTGTCATGTATAAGAGATCCTCTTATTCTATATTCAAGATTTTGAACAAGACTTAATTCTCTATTATCAACAAAGAGTTTAACCAACTAGAATCAAACATTTTTATAACATTCAAGATTTAGCACAACACTCAAGTCTCTATTATCAATTAAGAGTTTAACCAACGAGAATCAAACATTTTTATAACATATTAGAGATTCCTCCTATGCTCTTTGAATTGAAAACTAGTTTCCAACTCAAGTAAATGTATTGAGCAATGTATGAATTGAGAATAAGTCCCCAAAACTGCTACATCAACCTCACGAGAATTCTAAATATCAATATTCTCCCAACTAGCATGATCATTGTTGTGGCGCCACATTCAGTGGGCATCACTTCTCTTTGAATGAGTAGCTAAAATGGATTCTTTCCCTAATCATCATCTAAGTGAACTTCTTTTTCTCACAACTTATTCAATCTCCTTATATTTAAGTGGCTATATTTATCCATAGAATTTTCAGGGTCAATTTCCTATATCACTATTCCCCCACTCCTTCAGCCTTTGCCTTAACTTTTGATGATGATATTTTGTAGGTATTGTTATCAAGTGTTTCATAACCATTGTTAAGTGTCTGGGACAAATACATGCACTCCTTATTTTTTAGTCTATTGACTTTATTTTTACTTTCTTCCATCCTTTAGGTGAAATCTATTAACTTTGAATCTCTATCGCGGAATCAAAATTTATCCACTAGCGTTGACACGTCATTGTTTTTCTTAGTCTAAGGTTTCTTTAGCTAAACTCTCTTTGCCATATGATTTTTAGCTTGTACATTTCCTTTGTTTGTTCCCTTTACATTTTGTCCCTGCACTTGTTGTTTTGTAGTTTCTCCTACCTGTTTCTGTGTTTGAATAATCATTGGTGCCTTATCCAGAGGCACTCATAGAAAAACACATGCCTCCATTTATAGGTGATTGACACTATTTATAATTGATCGCAATCTTAAACATTTTCCATCTAGTCCTGCTGTACTAATCTTCTCAAGAAGGTCTTGGGTTACATTCATCTCGATTTAGACCAAACATATGATATCTCTTAATTATATCAATGCAATTATCTATAAACAGACGGTTTCACAATCTATTGTTGATCTTCCTAAGTGTTTCCACTACCAGAAATCGAGTGGGATATAAGGTTACTTTACCCACGATGGATAGTCTTCAGCATCTCTTCCAAGGCTTCACAATGATGGGCTTAATATTGATTTATTATGGCCCTAAAAGCAATACCACATCTATATTACTAATAGCATTATGAAATTTCAGCACAATGTACCTAACATTGTGGAAGAACATCTCCGATTTTGTGGCAACACAATGTTCAGTATCAAGGATAAAGTATTAAAACTTTTTAATGATATATAAGTTTGAGAAAAAAGTATATAAAGTATTGTATTTATAGGACTACACATTTAGTATTTACCTGTGTAAGTGTGAGTGTAAGCCGCTTCAAGGAGAATTTTGTAAGACGAATTCTCAACGCACTTATGAACGAGTAAGTGTTCCTGGAAGAAACGAACAAGAAAATGAGAACCAAAAAAACGTTAAAGGCTTAACTATGTGACTTATGTTGTAGAAGTATACACCAAAACTAGATAGTTCAAAGATATCAAATCAACTGATTGACCAAGCATATTTTGTATAAGTTCACTAAGGTAAACCTACTTATATATATGAAATTAATACTTAATTACGGATCACATAGTTTTTCCATGCATATCTTTTAATGATGCACATTCCCCATTAAAGTGGGGGATTGTTGGGTTTCAATAAGGTGTGAATTGGGAAATGTGGGACAACTAAGTGAAGAGAAAATGAAAAGTCAATTTTCCATCATTGGAAGAATAGATGAAATGTTCTTTATTTATATTTAGAGATACTTTATTTAGCTCTTAAAGAGATAAGACGAGAGTGCCCCTCACGTCGTCGTCGCTCATTCGACTCGATTTTTACTTTTGCTACTCTAATTGATGTGATTTACTGATAATTTTTTAGACAAAATTTATTTATTAGTTTTACTAATTATTTTTTTCTATTATTAATTCACCGAATTATTAATTGACTATTTAATACACGGAACAAAAATTAATTTAAAATTTAAGGTGAATTTGCACCTATTCAACACAAAGCACTATCTATAAATAGTAAGGTGTTTCCATTGTTTCTCTATTGATTTTCTTTCTTCTGCATATATTTTCTTATAACAAAGTCGAGACTTTGTGTGATTTCATTGTTGGCTTTTGAGTCCGCTGAAGTTTGATGTGTCACTATTTCCTTAACAAGTGTATCTCTTTTATTTTGGGAGGAAATAATTAACAACATATTACTACAGTAAAAGTGTTAAATTTCTTAAGGATACATATGAATATTGTGGCGGCAGATATTTCTTCTTTTCATCTTAAAAATATTTTTGGTTTACTATTATGAAGACACTAGGTAAAAATGTATAGATTCAGGCCTTTAGAATTTTGGGACACAACCAACTGATCTTATGAATCACTATATGAGTGTTTCACCATTATCATATCTTTATCTCCATCCTAGATCGAGGCCTTTAGACTTTTAAAACACAATCAACTGATCTTATCGCTCACTATATGGGTGTTTCACCATTACCATATATTTCTGCCCATTCAATATGTAGGACTGTTATGTTTTTGAGGAGAAAAATATGTTTGATATATTTATCAAGATGTGTCCTACTCATTTCAGTAGTGATTCGGACTAGAGTGATTTTTCAGTCTTATGTTACCTGTGTTGAGAGGTTGCATAACCTCAGTTTGTGGAGCAATACGAGGAGGTGGCCTATATTGATTTAATACTAGGTGGTTCACCCCTTGAATTGGACCCAATTTTTAGAGGCGCTATTAGAGAAACTTAGTCTTGCAACCTAACAGAGTGAAAGAGGGACCACTTTGAGGGTCTTCAACATGAGGACATGCTATTTATCAAGTATACGGTTAGATTTCATGCCTAATCTCGTCATGCTCTAAAGGTACTTCGGAATGAGGTAGAGAGGATTCAGAGATTAGTCAGAGGTTCTATTACTCTAATTCATATGGCTACCACTCAATTAGTTTTTTTCTATTTGAATAGCTGATACATCATGCTACGGAGAGTGAGATGATTTGTAGTCAGGCCTATGGAGGCAACGATAAGAGAGTTTGTAGGTCTTAAAGTTTTAGTGGTATTTTATCCAAAGCTAGAAGTTTCTTGGCTAGAGGTTATTCTTCTTATGACAGTCAACCTATCCATAAAACTGTTCACTCAGGACAAGTTTCTTGAGACTTGGATGTTAGACATGTCCAAAGAGGACCACAGACATGTTTTGCCGACTAATTATCCAAGATATACATAATAGAACTAGCTAGCATGATACCTAGGCTAACATGATATATGCATAGAATTAATTACTAGCTAGCATGATACCTAGGCTAACATGATATATGCATAGAATTAATTTCTATCCTTAGAATAGTATAATAGTATACAAGTGTGAGGAATATTTAGAAGTAGCAGGGCTGTGAGACTGGATCATTTTCATATCCAAAGTTTCAAAGCGTACACAATGACACATCTGGTAATAAGATTCACAATTACCAAAAGAAAATATTGTTTGGATTAGGGAAGTGTAGTTTAAGTACCTAAGGTGAATTGGATGTAATTTCTTTATTTGAGAATCAATTAATGATCAAATTTAGCTGAGGTTTGGCGCTTAAGCTTTGCACATGATATATCTCAAGCCTCCAGAAGTAGTTTCATGGTTAAATGCAACAAGAAAGTTCATCTTGAACTCCAAACATCTCCACCAAATTTAACATCTACAAAAAGGAAAGACTAAGGTCAGCAATAGTTGAGAGTAGATAACAAATAAGGTCGATTTACCTTTTCAATATGATATATATCCTCCTTTTCCATGGATGAAGTATGTTAATGACCTGAAGATGAAGCACGAGGAAATAAAGGGAGAAGGGAGCCAAAAATATGGAAGCGGCGTAGTATATGAGAGTGAGAGAACTTTCTTTAGGAAACCCTATTTTACGCAATGACAAGTTCCTGGTAATCAAGACCTAGACCGGGTTGTCCTTTTATTTTCTTATTTGGTCTATTTGACATTTATTCTAAATTGGGATATTATTTGGCCTGTTTGTGTAGTATACGGCGGATCATTGGTCCATAATTTTTTTTAAAAAAAATAAAAATATGGGTGTTGATAGAATTGTATACTCATATAGAGTATATTTTTAATAATATAGGAGAGTTCCAAGGCTATTCAAAAAGGGAAGTAATTTTTTAAGAGTTTATGGCATGTATTCTCGACTTTCAAGGTAGATTATGATTACTCTCTTAGACTTTGTTCGACAGATAATCTATTAGTTTATTCGGTGTTGAAGTGACTGAATTGATGATGTGTATTCTAAGTAAGGACACATATAGTAGATTGTAACAACCCATTTAGTCGGTTTGAGCACTAGAACTTTTTCTTGATAAATGCTTTCCGATAGATTTTAAATGGGTGTTTTGAACTATTCATAAATATAATCATGAAATTAGTGGGGTAGTTTTAATAATTTATAAAGTTGGTGGTTAAAAAAATTAAAAAAAAAAAAAATAAATAAAGGGTCACTTTTACCCCCATTATAATATTAAGGTATACAGTTAAGGTGATAAATGATCTGTAGAAAGGAGAAAAAATAAATAGAAAGGAGGCGCACGAATCGTCAAAGCAAATTCATGAAGGAGTTTAGGTGACCTTTTTCTTTTTCTTTTCTTTGTTAGATTAATGGGAGGCTTATGCTTTATTGGTTAATGTATGGCGGTGACTATGGAACTTATCGTATATGTTAACTTGCATATTGCAAATCAATTGGGTTCTCTAGGAATTACTCTCAACAAATATATGTATAGAATATTTGTTAAAGGTTATTGAAAGCATGGTGGGTAGAGGATTGAAATATTATTATAATGTAATTAATTGGGGAGAATTGAAGTTACAGTAGTTATGTATGTGGACCGATTTTATGCCTCTTAGTTAGTAATTATAATTAATAAAGAATGAAGTAGGGAGAATAAAGGGTGACATTACTGTACATGTTGATTGCCTAAGAATTAATACAACAATGTTAGTATATATGTACATATGTTAATATTGGAGCTGAACGTGCAGGGTTAAAGTGAGGACTGCCACTGGTTTCGACAACAGTGGCTTTAGGTTGGGATATTATAACTTATTATTATTATTATTTAATAAACTAAAGTTTGATATATTGAGATAGTTAATAAATTTAGGTGTATTAAATTATTTTAAACTTCATTCAAAGTTATGATAATTGGAGAATGGGGAATTTTTCTTAGGTTTGAACTTTAGGAAATTGATTATATAATTAGGTGAGTTTATGGGTATCGGCTAGACACAGAATAATCGGAGTGTTTATGGTCTTGTGAACTTACACCTTATGTATATATATATTTGATAGATTGGAAGGGTTCGGAGGCAATAAGGAAAGGAAAGGCATTGGAGAAGTAGTTGCTTGACTTCGATTCTTCGGTGGAGGTAGGTTATGGTTTATTTCTATTTGATAGATAAACTCTCAATAGCGATTGATATGTATTGACTGATATTGTAAAGTCTCCTATGTACTTGATTGTCTGGTTGTATGTCTTGATTGTGTGGTTTGTGGTTGGCCTAAAATTATGAGACTGTTGAATTTCTAATCTTGAACCCTCTCTACTAAAATGACGCCTTGAATAAAGAGGGCTTGATGAAATAAAATAATGAGATAATTGGATCGGAGTGTCACGTTACGACACGGTATTATGTGATCGGAGTGTCACGTTCCGACACGGTATTATGGGATCGGAGTGTCACGTTCCGACACGATATATGGGATCGGAGTGTCACGTTCCGACACAATAACATTAAAAGAAAGGAATCTTGAAGTAACTTAATATACTTAATCTCAAAGAACCTGTTTTCCAAATGAGTATGGTGTGGAGGCATGAGCCCTCATAGGTGTGCTTGATGTTGTGATTGATGGTGTACCTATTATGGTGTTGTTGTCAATGGTTCATGTGTTTGTTGCTTGCAACCTGTTAAGTATTCTAGTTGATTTTATATTATTATTCAATTTATATTGATTTCTATTTTGAGTTGACCGATGATACCTATTCAGTACGTGTTCCTTGTACTGACCCCTACTTGTATATTCTTCTCTGTTCTTTTGTGGAGTGCAACAAGTGTACCATCGACTTCGACTTGCCCTCAGCTCTAGCCAGTCTCCAGCACATCAGAGTTCAGGGTGAGCTATTAATTCTAGCTCGTGCTGGATTCTCTCATTCACGTCTTGATGTCTTTGAATTTCAGACATGGACCATCTTTTTGCTTATTTTGGTTTTCTTAAACACTCTTAGACTTAGTAATTTGAAAATAGATGTCCTTGACATGATGACTATCAGATTTTTGGATGATAAGTATTAAACTTTAGAAACTTATTTAAATTGGTTGCTTAGTATCTTTTGGAGCTTCCGCATTGTTTATATTATCTATAGTTGAACTATTGGTATATGTTGGGGTTTAGATGTGTTGGTTCGCCCACCTAAGGAGGTAAGTGTGGGTGCCACTCACGAATCATTTTGGGTCGTGAAATAGATTTTATGTGACTTGAATTACCTATGTTTTGTTGCATCACTCTTATTCATGCGTTATATCATATCCTGATGGGTTAGTGGCCTAAGGAAACTATTTTGACAGAGATGTACTTAGTTATTTAGCAAATGAGCATGCTTAGTATTGTGATCAATAATACATATTCAATTTCCATGAATATTGAAAATGGTATGATAAACATAATATAACAATGAACTCCTATTAAAAATAGTTTCCGAAAATTGTTATTACATGATGTCGAGGTTGATTTCCAACAAGTTGTATCATGTATGTCGGAGGGAGTTTTTTTTTATGGGTATATCGACCTATAAGTCCCCCATGATTCATTTGCTTTGATACCAGCATGCTACAGATGGAAGTAGATGTATACTGATGGCATCATATATATGACCACAACAGTACATCTCACCTTAGTTTTACTTGTTTTTCGCATATATTGTTTATTAGGTGATGTTAATTTGTTGTATGTCGCCATCTGTCATTAAATTTTTAGAAGTTGAAGACTTATATGGTATAGTCCTAAACATTTTGATATATCACAGTAGAGGCAAATCTAGGATTTGAGTGCCGCATTGTTTAAGTGAGATAAGTTGGTCGGTAGCTTTAATCTTGGGTTACAATCAAGTTATTTATATTTTTTTTATTTTTATAAGCATATCGACTAAATATGCATTTTAGTAATATTTTCTTTTAGATATCAGGAGATTAGAGCTAACTAAACAATTCAATTTTTATTTCTTTTTAGGGATTAATGGCCTTATTTGCTGAAACTTTGAGGGAAAAAAATATTTTTCACACTTGTATAAACTATCAAATAGTGTTAACTTAATATATTCATGTGATACTCCAAATATATAACAAATAGAATACAAAATTTTGTTTCAATCTATTCATCATACTTAGCAATAGGGGCGGATCTACGTGGAAGGGTGGGGGTGCCACATCACCTAGGATCTCGGAGAAAATGTTGTATATATATGTATAATAATTGAATAAATATTTCGTTTGCCGCCTAGTAACCATAATGCGGAATAGGTCAATTGGCGATGTAGAGGGTCTGCCACCTAGACAACCAGAGATCGAACCTCACCAACAACATGTTCTTTTTTGCTTGCTCGCTTTTTTCTTTTCTTTTCTTTTTCTCCATTTATTCTTATTTACTTACTATTCTTTATTAATTCAAATTGACCCCTTTCTTTAATTATATTTTAGTTTTTTTACTTTCTCTTGCATTAATTATTAATCTCTTGATATGTGTGTAACATGTTTATTTTTTTTATCAATTAATGAGTACTGAATTATGAGCGTCAAATAAATTTTACTAAGAATATATTTAAATGGTAGTTTTAAAATGATGAATATTATTACTATAGTTTTCTTTTTAATTTAAAGATCTTTCGATCTTCACTGACGTTCTTGCTAAGTAAGATGACTACACTTGAACTACAAATTTTATTCTTTTCATACTATGTATCTCCAACAACACACAAATTCAATAAAAGATTAATGTATTATGTTAATACAATTATATGGTTTATACAAACTCAAATTTTAATGGGAAAAATCTTTTTTTCTCAAAGTTTCAGCGAATTAGACATCTAATTCCAAAAGGAAAATAAAAATTGAATTGTTTAGTTATCTCTAATAAAAAAATATCTAAAAAAATATTACTAACATGCATATTTGATCGATTTGTTTATAAAAAAAATAAATCAAAAACTCCAATTGTAACCCAAAATCAAAGCAACCGATCCTTTAAAAATGTTGTGGCACCCTAAACCTCCAAATCCTAGATCCGCCTCTGCTTAGCAAGAATGTTAGTGAAGATCGAAAGAACCTTCAAATTAAAAGAACATTAATAATAATATTTATCATTTTAAAATTTATATTTTTTAAAAACTACTAGTTAAATATATTATAAATAATATTTATGTTACGTTCACAATTCAGTACTCAATAATTGATAAAGAATAAACACGCTATACTCATATCAAGAAATTTAATAACTAGTAAAAGAAAATGTTTTACTTAAGAATTAATTTGGTGAATAAGATTCAATTGAATGAATAAAGAATACTAGTAAATAAATCATAATGAATGGAAGGAAAAAAAAACCTTTACATGTTAATAAAAATGACCAAAATAAAAAAGAAAGAACGAAAAAGCTTACAAATATTAATGTTGCAGACGAGGTTTGAACCTGGCTACATGTGAAGCAAATTTCGTGGTTTTCCAATCGGACTTTTAACCATTTTTTTAGTTAGTGCATACAAAGAAAATATATATTTGGTTTATATATATATATATATATATATATATATATATATATACACACACACAAAG
>NC_028643.1:13922311-13925281 GCF_001406875.1 Solanum pennellii | reverse complement strand
TATATATATATATATATATATATATATATATATACACACACACACAAAGGTTTTTCCAAGACCAATGGGTGTCGTGGCACCACCACAGGTACCCATAGATCTGCCCATGTATCCAAGAGTTGTGCTTACCACTGGAACATTCACGGGACATGACACTGAAGAATGTCATGTCCTAAAATTCAAGATTCAAAGCATGATCGGAAGTGAAAAGATCAAACTAAAGATAGATCCTTCAAGCAGTAATAACAATTTCACAAACACAAACGCAAATGTTGTTAAGGGTGATGCATCGAAATTGGCATCAAAGCTTTTGAAAAGAAAGGATTAGTCAAGAAGACTAGTAAGGGCATATTTTTGAAGTTTGAAATCATTCTCCTTTTTCCCTTCTTAAGGAGTACCTACTTTTTTGCAATTCTTTCTATATTTTTGTAATGAGTTGTGTGACATGATTCCTGCTACTAGTAGCATACGTAGGCGTCTATTTTGGGTTCTGTCTCAATATAATAAAACTTTCATCCTCCCCTAAAAGCAAAGACCGGGAAGCTTTGCATATCATCAATGATTATTGAAAGAGGGAGAAGTTGATATCACACGCCATATTTTCCATCAAATTGTTTCAATGCCATAGAAACAAGAAATGCAGAGTGAAAGCCAAAGCTTCATGGTTCAATGCAAGGCAACCACTTTCAAGTCAAAATTTGCAAGATTCAGAGCAACATCAACAATAATTAAATTTGAAATTTACATTTTTTCTTTGATCGCAAAATTTTATAAGCACCATATTTTCATCGTAGTTGGAGCTCCTAAACTATGGGAATCATATGCACTTGTTCACATATCTTTGTATTCATCACTCAAGAAGATTGTTTCGAGAAATTTCATTTCACAATATTAGTACCCACATAAATTCTCATCAACTCATTTATATGAGACCCCATTATTTTTTAATTAATTAGTATACAAACACATCATAAGATTCAAAGAAATCATGTCAACACATTCTTAAAATTATTTTTTGATGAAAATTCAGTCAATTGTAAATCATCTTTCTCTAAAATCGTGTCAGGCCATTCAAGAACAAAAATCGAGTCACATATCTCATAGAATCATGAAAAATTAAGGTCAAAAGGTAATCACATTTTAGCTCAAAGACAAATCAAATCAATCAAATTATGCAACCGAAGGTGCATCGAGGCCTTTCACAAGGAGCCAAGAACGTGAGCTTCAAGTGTTACAGGATGAATCTTAAAGAGAGATGTATTTCAGTTCCTTATGGAATTTTCCCGGGGATCCCATGTATTTATGATAGCTAGGGATGATGAAAGAAGGGATAAAGAACAAGTTGGTCATGCTACGTTATGAATTTTCATGAATTTTTCTCATCAAAGGATGACAACCAAACAAAAACCTAATTTGATTAGGGATAAAATTGTAATAGCTAGTATCTTTCTTTTTTCTATCTAGTATAAGTAGTAGTTCTTATTAATTTGAAAGGTAGATTATTATCAAACCTAAAACTACTATTCCTTGAGACATTTGAGTGTTTTCTTGGAGCTTTTTGTTGTGTTAAAGATTAGAAAGAATGGTTGCTTGGGAGTTCTAATTCCCTTGAGATCTTTCTAATAAGTTAGGTTTTCATTTGAATATACAAACAAGGTTATTTCTATATTGAATAGGTTGTCTTTGATTCCTTTCTTGCGCCTATCCTCTTATCTTATTATTCTTTGAATTTATTTTTGTTATTTTTAGTCTTGTCCTTAGAATAGTATCAATCAAACTGTCATACATTTCTGAAATACCTTTTAGGTAATCAAATAAAGATAGACAAGATATCTCCCAGACCACGAGCTACCAACCTCGAGAGTAATCATAAACCTTTTAGAATCCTCACATCATAGATAGAGGAAAGCAATCGTTTCACAAGTTAAAAATCATTTTAAAGTCATTTCATCACGTTTTAAGTCATTAGCTTGTTTATTGAATAAAATCATGTTAAAAAATATTAGTTTGAAATAAAGTTCAACTATCTCAACTGCAGGAAGAATCATGTATAACAACATAGCACATAGTATAGATTGAAATAAAAATGACTTAATGTGAGCTTGTCGCTCATTCACATAAAGTCTAGTTAAAAAACTTTGGTAAATCAAAAATATGTTAGAAAAAGTGATAGTTCATAAGAAGATATAATTAAATAAATAGTCATACTTTAATATTGAGTTTATGAAAACTAGGCATACTTCAAAAGAAGATATTAAAAATTAGATATACCTTAGATTCTTGCTAAGAACGCTCCAAATATAACAAATTTACAATATATTGATGATGAATTTTCAAGAATTCCAAATAATTTCCTTTTAACTATCTAGAATCGAACTTTAAAATGTTTACATATTCAACCAATGATTCACGTGTTAATTTATAGTATAGTCTATATTATAATAGAAATTTTATAAGAGTCTCACCTTTAAATGTTTGAGAGAAGACTTAAAATGAGAATTAAACTTTTTGAGTTGAATAGGGGGTGGAGGGGATATTTATAGAGCCTAGACTAAATACTACAGAGATCAAAAAGCCTTGTAAGATGAAGTCCATTATAAGAAACGGGGCCTTGGGCTGTGAAACTCATAGAGAAGACCACATTGTTCTTAGATTTACTCAGCGTGATCACTTTGTCATACTTAGATGATTATAAATTTTGAATCATGACAAAGCGTATAGGGTGTGTTTGGTATGGAGGAAAATATTTTTCAATTTTTCACGTTAGGTTGACCTAAAATATTTTTCAAATCAACTCATTTTCTTAAAATTTAAGGAAAATGACTTCCCCTTCAAAAGTAAGGAAAACATTTTCCAAAACTCTACTTCATTTTTTAATTTTTTTTCTTACCCTACCCATACCCCGTACCCGACTCTCCTATTCACAAAAAAATTAAAATTTTCAGGTATATTTTTATTCCTACCCAAACC
>NC_028643.1:13912497-13921826 GCF_001406875.1 Solanum pennellii | reverse complement strand
TAAAAAATTGCTTTTGAAATAATTTAAAATTTGATTTTAACTTTTTTTAATGCCACCCCCTCCCTTGGGCAATCCCGTAATTAAAAATTTATTTTTGAAATTTTATTTCCTAGGTCGGATTATAAAAAGGTCAACGGGGTTTTGTCCTAGTTTTGGTATCGGGGTCGAATCCTAGATCAATTATCGGAATTGATTTTCGTTTACTCATAAATTATTTCCTAACGAGTATATTTTTTAGTCTCAAGCCAAAAAATAAAATCTAAAAACTACTTTTCAAATTCCAAAACCAAACATTAAAAATATTTTCCTGAAAAAATTTTCTAACCTCAAACCAAAAATGAGAAAATAAGTTATAAATGCACTTGTTTTCCAAGAAAATATTTTCTAGGAAAGCACTTCCTTCATATAGAACACGCCCTTATTGATTGAAGATTTCTTGGACAAGGATATAAATAAAATTATAAGCGTTAATGAGACGGTTCGATCGGTTATTTTTGAAATTTACACCATCCCTATCGGCTATCGGTACGTTTCAGTTAATTTTCATTTTTTTTACTTTTAAAATATCACCTCAAAATATACTATTGGTAAAATATTTCTTTCACAAATATGATATCGAAGAAACACTTCAATTCTTCACAAAGAATTCAAGAATGTAAAACCTTATTGATGTAATATTTGTTCTTAACTATTTAAATAGGAGTGCTTGCATAAGTTTTGGTGTACTATTTATACATCTATTATTGTATAATTATAAACCTAATTAATTAAAGGCTAATTAAAGAGCAAATACCCAAAATCGTCTCGCCTCCATAGGCCTAAATAATTTTGGGAAGTATTTTAAAATTTAAAAAGTTTTCATTTTTACACCACCTCTACACCCCATACCCCCCCCCACCCCAACCAAGTCGTTCCTCTCAAAAATTATTTTTCGAAAAAACTTATTTTTCGAAAATATTTTAAATTTTAAAAAAAAAATTATTTTTACGCCACCCTTAGGCCTCATTCCTACCTNTAAAAAATTATTTTTGAAATTTTATTTCCTAGGTCGGATTATGAAACGGTCATCGGGGTCTTGTCCTAGTTTTGGTGTCGGAGTCAGGTCCTAGATCAATTATCATGATTGATTTTCATATTAGAAATTACTTTCCAAAAGAGTATATTTTTCAGTCTCAAGCCAAAAAAAAATTGTAAACTATTTTTCATTCCACAACCAAACATTTAAAATATTTTCCTGAAAATATTTTCTACTCTCCAACAAAAATGAGAAAATAAGTTAGAAATGCACTTATTTTAAAGCATTTTCGTTCATACCAAACACACTGTTATTGATTTAAGATTTCTTGGACAAGGATATATGCAAAAGTATGAGAGTCAATGAGACGGTTCGATCGGTTATTTTTGAAAATTACACCATCCCTATCAGTACGTTTCAGTCAATTTTCATTTTTTTACTTTTATAATATCATCTCAAAATATACTGTTGGTAAAATATTTCTTTCGCAAATATGATATCGAAGAAACACTTCAATTCTTCACAAAGAATTCAACCTTATTGATATATTATTTGTTCTTAAATATTAAATAGAAGTTCTTGCATATGTTTTGATTTATTATTCTATACAACATCTATTATAGTATCATTTAATTTTAAACCTAATTAATTAAGGTCAACATTCCCATATAGCAAACATAAAATTCATCTTTGTATGCTATATCAAAGTTTGCATAATTTCACTCCATAGCAAATATTAGAAATGTATAATTTGCTAAACATATACAATTGAAGCGAATTGTATAAAACGAAGTGTATAAAATGAGAAAGGGAAAAGGACTTGGGCAGAGAATTGTATAAAACGAAGTGTATGAAATGAATTGTATAATTATAAGTGTATAGAGCGATTATATACAATTTGAATTTTTATAAAATGAGAAAGAGAGAAAGGCAATAGAGACTTGGGTAGGAAATATACAATTGAATTGAATTGTATAAAACGAGAAAGAGAGAAATTATATACAATTTGAATTTGTATAAAACGAGAAAGAGAGAAAGGCAAAAGAAACTGGGAAGAGACTATTTTTATTGTATAATTATAAGTATATAGGACGAAAATATATGTATTTGCATGTGTATATACAATTTTCTCTCGCTTTATACAAACAGAAACACAATTTATACATTTCACTTCTGTTTGAATAAGCGAGAGACGCGAGGGTGGCGAGCGAGATTAGGGAGAGTAGCGAGCGAGATCTGGGAGAGGGGAGAGAGGAGAACAAAAATATATGTATTTATACAATTTCCTCTACCTTATACAAAAAGAAACTTTTTTATACACTTGTGTTTGTATAAAAGTGAGAGGATCAGGTCTTTTAATGAAAAGTCTCTCTGGAAAATTTGGGAATTAAAAAAAGTCTTCTCCAAAAAAAAGAATGGTAACTAGATAAAGCTTAATGTAGCTATGTCATGAAGAAGGAGAAGAATTCTCCTTTGTAGAATGAACTCAGAAAATGATTATGGGTTTTGCCATTTAGATGATGCGGTTTTTAGTTGGGGCCGGTAGGCCCTAGCGGAGGACCCAAGATTTTCATTCAAGGGTTCGAAAAATAAAAGTATAAACTTTTAGCATGTTTTATTTTCAAAGAAAAAAACTAAAACAAAACCCATAGCCAGAGGATTCGAACCCTGGAAGTCACACATAGTTTCAAAGGAACTTACCACTAGGATATCTGATTTTCTTTGTCATTGAAGGGGGTTCAAAATACATATATTCATATAAATACAGAAACTATCCTTATATATACGGTGTAATTTCTTATCGATGGGGTTCGAGTGAGCCCCTGGCTTACCAGTGGATCCGCCCCTGGTAGGCCCTAGTATGTGGATTTGGTTTGGGTTGAAATTTGATTTATTTAGGTTAACTAAATTTTCTATGAATCATAAAGTGTCACATATTAAATCAGAATTTTAATTATAATTGTTAATAAGGTCATCTGTAAAAAGAGTATTATAGACTCATAAAGGTTGACCTTAAGGGTATTATGAAGCCAATAGGTCAACCGAGGGTATTTTTGTACCAATTTCAATACTTCAAGGGCATATTAGGATCTTTTCCTTATAATTTTTTATATATCATATATTTATACAAAACAGAACCCTAACCCTGCCTATGTGGCATCATCACAAGCCAGGATTCTCTTTTAACTTATTTATTTCTAAAATTAGCATTCCTTTTCATGAAAAGTTGTGACTTTTATGATAAGTTGTGACTTTTATGAAAAGTTGCGACTTTTATAAAGAGTTGCGACTTTTATAAAGAGTTGAAACTTTAATGAAGAGTTGCAACTTTTATGAAAAGTTGCAACTTTTATGAAAAATTGTGACTTTTATGAAAGATTGTGACTTGTCCAAAGAGTTGTGACCTTTCCGATAAGGCACAATAAACATTTATTCACACTACCCTTTGTTGTCTATAAATAGAGAGATTTCCCCTCATTTCAAAACAACGAAAATTTTGAACTTCTTCTTCTGCACAATTAAATATTCTTGTACTTTGCTCCTGACTAACTTACACCATTGTTTTTCTGTCAACACACTGATGAATAAAGTCATTTTGTCGTGAGAGAATTTATTCCTTTAAACCTCAAGCACTAGAATGAAATAATTTTCTTAAGGGAACAATGTGCATTCAGTGGGCTCAATGTTTTCCTTTATGTTTCATTTTATTATTACAGATTCTCATATATTTTTTACGGTCATTAATTTATGATTAATTTTTATTTTTGAATACATATTATAAACTTTATTTTTTTATGTTTATACTTTTGATCATTATGTTGAATTAAATATATGTTAATCAAGAGTTTGATGTAATCATTAGACTATTAGTCTCATATATATTAAAATTCTTAAACTTGTAACATACATGACTTTGATCTTTATATAGTTTTCAGTGGCTAAAAGATCCATGGGATGTCCAAGAAGCGACTTTGAATGTTCAAAAGTTATGGTGGTCCACACTACCTTAGAGAATTATTTATTCAAATTTGTATCTTATCGAAACATTCAATCGGTTAGTGACATTCAAAAAATTAAAGGAATATAGTGGGATGGTAAGTATTGTACTCAACCTTAATCAAACGTTGGGGGTTCCAATTTTGGGTTTGAAGTCAATGAATTACCCCTTAAAGTAGGATGAATCTATTTTAATAAAATATTAAAGAAATAATTATATTATTATAAATACATAAACAAGAAAATATGTTTTTTGACTATCAAAGTAGTGTCATCGACTAAGAGACTTGCCAAGACATCATTTAATCTAAATTATTTGAACAATATACGTTATTTCATTGAACTCCAAGAGATGTATTTTTATATTTTAATTAACTTATCAAGTACACAACTAACTATATAAGATGTATAATATTTAGATTTTGTATGTAGAGCCTTGAATAGGAGAAAAACTCTTGCAATTAATGAATAAATGTTTGTACCACCTTTTGAAAATACAAATATAGACAATGAAACAATTACATATATTTTCTTAAGACTTTAGTGATGAACAACTACAATAAAATAAAGAATTAATAACAAAATTAATAAAGACTTAGAATCAAATCTTTTTCATTTTAAGATTAAAAAAATATTTCATTTCTTCTTTGGATAAAATATTCTTAACAATTTATTGTAGGGATGTATCTTCTCAAAAATACTTATATTATTAAATGTTCAGAAGTAGATTATTGACGTAGTTGACAATTTAACTGGTATTAATATAAAGGAGGATCATAAGCCCGTTGATGTGGCATGTCTAATTGATTAGGAAATGCATTTATCTATTTTCTCAATTTTTAAGATTTTCTTTCCATTTTTAAATTTTTAAAAAAATTACAAATTACAAAATATATTAAATATGAGAGATTAATGTAAAGTGTCGTTTTTACTACTGCTGCTTATAAACATCTTCCACAAACGTTATCATATTAAAAGTTTAAAAACGTCTTCCACAAACATTGCCATATCAAAAAGTCATATTCGAATAAAATTTCTTACCATTTATTACTCATTTAATATTATTCCGAATCCATAAAAACTACCTCATTTGCTGAAAGCTTATTTTTAATTTATTTTTGCATTACTTTCATCCTCTCCCTTTTTCAAGTTTCATCTTCCTTATTAAACATATATATTTTTTTCTACTGTAATTTCCTTCTCAGTTCTCATGTCTTTTTTATCCTTCGTTTGTTCATACTTTTAAGTTATTATTTGTATTTAATTTCACTAACATACACTAATAACATATATTTTATTGCTTTTCAGGTTCTGTAAGCAACAATTTATGATTCAAAATCGGGATCCTATAAAAACAAAAAAAAAAAAGTGACTACACAAAAAGGTGAGAGATATTCCAAATATAAATTGCATTATGTATATTTAATTATATGAGAAAATATATTTCAATTAATTATTATACAGTCAAATAAAAAAAATATTGTATAATATGTGAAAACGTTTGAATTTGTATTATCTTATCTTTTTTGTTTAAATTAATTTCTCTCTTTATAATTTCGAAAAAGTAAATCACACTTTAAAAATAAAATGAAGATATTTAGAATGTAAATTACAGAACTTCATATATTCAATGATATGTGATATATAGTATGTAAACTATGCAAATTTGTGATTGTAAAGGTATTATATATTACAAATGTATTCACAACTTATGATAAAACAAAATTAGTAAAGAAGATAATGGAGAATTTATCTTAATGACCAGTTAGGAGGAGAGGGACAAAAGATAAGAAAATAAAAAAGAGAAAGTGTTACATGTTGTAAAGTATTTTGAGTGCCACGTAGGCCTCAACCCTTAAAAGTATCGCATCACTCGTAAATGATGTGCAAATCAATTATGCATGTCATGTGGAACTCTTCCATTAATAGTATATCATCACTTGGCCAATAAGAAGGCCAAGTTATATATATGTACATCAAACTCATGGCTATAAATAGCCACTATACATATAGATACATATACACATATTTGAAATATATTACTTCCTCAATTTTCCTTCTTTTAGTATATTAATCTTAGTAAGTTCTTTTATAATACGTTATCAGCACGAGTCTCTGCAAGTTCAAGTAAAGACTTTAAAAACCTCGGAGGTATAGATTTTCTTTATTTAAATAAAGTCTAATCTTTCTAAACTTAAATTTCTTGCTCTAGACATATCGAGAAAAAGTTATCTATCATGGGTACTCGATGCAGAAATTCATCTTGATGCGATGGTCTAGCAGACACCATCCAAGAAAATATCAAGCATCGAATCAAAACCGTGCTAAGGCGATGATATTTCTCCGTCATCACCTTGATGAGGGTTTAAAAATGGAATATCTCACAGTTAAGGATCCTCTGGTGTTGTGGAACAATTTAAAAGATAGAGATGACCACCTGAAGTTGGTCGTCCTTCCACAGGCACGTTATGACTGGATCCACTTGAGACTTCAAGATTTAACTATCAATGAGTGTAACTCTTCCATGTTTAAAATTATCTCACAATTAAAATTATGTGGAGAAAATATCACTGACCATGATATGCTGGAGAAAACGTTTTCCACTTTCCCTGTCTCGAGTATGCTTCTGCAGCATCAATACCGAGAAATGGGATTTAAAAAATATTTTGAATTAATTTCACATCTCCTTGTTGCTGAACAACATAACGACTTACTGATGAAAAACCATGAAAGTCGACCTACTGGTTCTATGCCATTTCCTGAAGTAAATACGGCAAATTTTCACCAATCTAGGCGTGAAAAAGGTCATGGCTCCAATCGTGGTCGTAGTCGAGGAAGAAATTTCAATCATGGTGATCGTCTTGCACTAAATAATAACCTTCAACACCAGTAGTATAAAAAGAAAAATGAAAAATATGGCGTAGTGCAGAAGAAAAATTCAGACAACAAATTTTATCGATGTGGAGAAAAAGGACATTGGTCACGTACCTATCGTACGCCAAGACACCTGGTTGACCTATATCAAGCTTCCCTGAAGGAGGTGAAAAATAACGCAGAAGCCAACTTTATCTCGGAATATACTGTTGAACCCATGCATCTAGATGTAGCGGATTTCTTTGAGAATCCCGAAGAAAAGATAGATCACTGATAGGTGATGGGTCTGTGATAATGTAAATTTATTTCATTTTCGTCGTTTGTATCTTGTAAATAACTAAAAGGTTGTGTAATGTTTTTGTTTAGTAATATTATTATAATGTTTATTTCGTTTATATCTTTTATCTTGAAGAGTATATGGATACCTCAATGATCAATCATGAAGATATTTGTGTAATTGATAGTGGAACAACATGCCATATTCAAAGTTGAGAAATACTTCTCCTACTTGCTTAGAAGAAAAGCAAATGTTACTACAATTTCTGGTAAGTCAAACTTAATAGAAGGCTCCGGAAGAGTTACTATATTTCTGCCTAAGGGGACAAAACTTGTCTTAGAAGATGCTTTGTTCTCTTCTAAATCCCCAAGAAACCTGTTAAGTTTTAAAGATATTCGCCGAAATGGATATCATGTTGAAACAATAAATGAAATGAATGTTGAATACCTTGGTATTACCAAGATTGTCTCAGACCAGAAATATGTGTTGGAGAAATTATCAACTTTATCTTCTGGACTGTATTATGCAAAAATAAGTACAATTGAAGCACACTCTATCGTAAACCAGAAGTTTACTAACTTAAAGACTTTTGGCTTTGGCATGACCGAATAGGTCATCCTGGATCAATAAGGATGAGACGAATCATTGAAAGCTCAAATGGACATCCATTAAAGAACCTGAAGATTCTTACAAATGATGAGTTTTCGTGTGTTGCTTGTTGCCAAGGCAAATTGATTACTAGGCCATCACCAATGAAGGTTAATGTTGAATCTCCTCAATTTTTAGAACGAATACATGGGGATATTTGTGGACCTATTCACCCATCTAGTGGGTCGTTTAGATATTTTATGGTCCTAATAGACGCATCTTTAAGATGGTCTCATGTGTGCCTCTTATCATCTCACAACCTGGCGTTTGCAAAATTATTGGCACAAATGATACGATTAAGAGCGCAATTTCCAGATTATCCCATTAAGATAATTCGCCTTGATAATGCTGGCGAATTCACATTCCAAGCTTTTGATGCTTATTGCGTATCGATAGGAATAAAAGTTGAACATCCTGTAGCTCATTTTTATACTCAAAATGGCCTTGCTGAGTCATTTATTAAGCGCTTACAATTGGTAACAAGACCTCTACTTATCAAAAGTGAGTTGCCTACTATTGTTTGGGGTCATGCTATCTTACATGCAGCATCACTTGTTTGTCTCAGACCGACTCATTATAATAAATACTCCCCATCACAATTGGTATTTGGCCATGAACCAAATATTGCTCATCTTCGAATTTTTGGATGTGCTGTATATGTGCCTGTAGCACCACCTCAGCGCACCAAGATGGGCCCTCAAAGAAGGTTAGGCATATATGTTGGGTTTGATTCACCCTCAATAATTCGCTACCTTGAGCCATTGACGGGAGATTTATTCACTGCAAGATTTGCAGATTGTCGATTTGATGAAACAAATTTTCCGCAATTAGGGGGAGAGAAAAATAAACTTAAAAGTGAAATTGCATGGAAAGTTTCGTCATTATCTCATTTTGATCCACGCTCCCCTGTGTGTGAACAAGAGGTCCAGAAGATCATCCATTTGCAAAACATAGCAAATCAAATGTCTGACGCATTTACTGATTAAAAAAGGATAACAAAGTCACATATTCCTGCAGTAAATGTGCCTATCCGAATCGACGTCCCAAAAGGACCATCTACAAGTGTCATAGCTTCTGAATCACAAATACGCCTGAAGCGTGATAGACCATTGGGTTCAAAAGATAAAAATCCTAGAAAAAGAAGTACAGAAAATGACAGTACAAAAGAATCTCACGAAGAAATTCAAGATCTGATTAATCCTGATATTCCTGAAGAGACCAGTGAACCCGAGACTCAAGTAAATGAAGAACTCTCAATAAGTTCTACAGGTGATGGGATAAGTTTAGATCGATCAAAAATCATAGTGAATAATATTTTCGCATATGATGTTGCACTTAAACATTATGAAAGGAAATGAGGATCTTGAACCTCTATCTGTCGAAGAATGTCGACAAAGATGTGATTGACCAAAATGGCAAGAAGCAATTCAATCAGAATTAAATTCACTTGCTAAGCGTGAGGTTTTTGGACCAGTAGTCCAAACGCCTAGTGATGTTAAATCAATTGGCTATAAATGG
>NC_028643.1:13896654-13912341 GCF_001406875.1 Solanum pennellii | reverse complement strand
CTTACCTTTACGGTTCACTTGATAATGAAATTTATATGAAAGTTCCGGAAGGACTTAAAATGCCTGAAGCATATAGTTCAAAATCTCGGGAAATATATTCTATCAGATTACAAATGTCATTATATGGCTTAAAACAATCAGGGCGCATTTGGTATAATCGCCTCAGTCAGTACTTGATAAAACAAGGTTATATAAATGATGCCATTTGTCCTTATATATTTATTAAGAAAACAACATTGGGTTTTGTTATTCTTGTTGTTTATGTTGATGACATTAATCTCATTGGAACTCCAGAAGAGGTTCAAAAGGCAATTGAATATCTAAAGAAAGTATTTGAGATGAAAGACCTTGGAAAGATAAAAATTTGTCTTGGACTACAAATAGAATATTTAGTAGACGGGGTCTTCATCCATCAATCTGCCTATACTGAGAAATCTTGAAACGATTTTACATGGACAAAGCACATCCATTAAGTACTCCAATGGTTGTCCGATCACTTGAAGTGAGTAAGGATCCATTCCGACCTCAAGAAGAGAATGAGAAAC
Organism: Solanum pennellii; assembly: GCF_001406875.1. Lineage (NCBI taxonomy): Eukaryota > Viridiplantae > Streptophyta > Magnoliopsida > Solanales > Solanaceae > Solanum > Solanum pennellii. The sequence goes on along the minus strand of NC_028643.1, from coordinate 13,911,796 downwards.
CTCTTTGTCCAGAAGTACCTTATCTTAGTGCAATTGGGGCACTTATGTATCTTCCTAATGCTACGAGAGCTGACATAGCTTTTTCTGTTAATTTGTTAGCAAGACATAGTTCTTCCCCTACACGAAGACATTGGAATGGAGTTAAACTTATATTGCGATATCTAAGGGGAACTAGTGATATGGGTCAGTTTTATACTAACAAAGATAGTGCAGATCTTGTTGGTCATGCAGATGCAGGTTATTTGTTTGACCCACATAAAGATCGATCACAAACAGGCTATCTGTTTACATACGGAGGTACTGCTTTATCATGGCGATCTACGAAGCAGTCTATTGTTGCTACTTCTTCAAATCATGCTGAGATAATAGCCATTCATGAAGCAAGTAAAGAATGTATATGGTTAAGATCAGTAATACATTTTATCAAAGAAAGATGTGGTTTGAAGTGTGACGTCAAGATACCCACAATGCTCTTTGAAGACGATGCTGCATGCATAGCTCAATTAAGAGGAGGCTTTATAAAAGGAGATAGAACGAAACACATTTCACCAAAATTATTCTTCACACATGATCTCCTGAAGAATGGTGATATTGACGTGCGACAAATTCGTTCGAGTGATAATCCAGCAGATTTATTTACCAAATCTTTACCGGCCTAAACTCTTGAGAAGATGGTTCACAAAATTGAAATGCGAAAACTTAATCATCTGAATCGTGGCTTTTATCAGGGGAAGTAAAATACGCACTGTACTCTTTTTTCCTTAGTCTAGGTTTTGTCCCACTGGATTTTCCTAGAAAGGTTTTTAATGAGGCAGCAAGTAATGCGTATTATGTATGTCTATGTACTTTTCTTTTACATAGACATCCAAGGGAGAGTGTTGTAAAGTATTTTGAGTGCCACGTGGGCCCCAACCCTTAAAAAGTATTGCATCACTTGTAAATGGTGTGCAAATCAATTATGCATGCCATGTGGAACTCTCACATTAATAGTATATCATCACTTGGCCAATAAGAAGGCCAAGTTATACATATGTACACTAAACTCATGGCTATAAATAGCCACTATACATATAGATACCTATACACATATTTGAAATATATTACTTCCTCAATTTTCCTTCTTTTAGTATATTAATATTAGTAAGTTCTTTTATAATATTGCATACATTTTTTCTTTTTGTTTTTTTACAAAAAACAAATAAAAGAAAACAATTTTAGTCTTCGAAAATGAATTGGAGGGGGAAAAAGAGGACAAAAGAAATGAGAAAGAGAAAATTAGAGGGTCATAAAAGTAAAATAAAAATAAAAATTACTTTTAATTTCTTTTCTGCTTACGTGTCAAGACTTTTCAATTGGTGTCTATTTTTCTCTCTTTCCTTACATTTCCTTCTTTTTCGTTAATTCTTTTTTTATTTATTATTTATTTTACATTTTCTGATTTCTTAATAATAAAAATGAAAAAATAAAAAGTACAAAAATGCAGTAAAGGGTAGATTATCTAAATTATAAATACTACAATTTTATATTTATAATACTAACAATTAAAAATATGAAATTGAGCAAATTCGCAAAAAAAATTTATTTAAAGAAATTCTCGGGGATAAAATGTTTATCCGATTATACTTAGGATTAGGGGTGTTCATGGTTCGATTTGAATCATTTATTAGTTAAAATCAAAATCAAATCAATTTAAATCGATTTTTAAATTTCTAAAACAAAACCAAATAAAATAAAAAATAACGGTTGGTTTGGTTATCATCGGTTTGGTTAGGTTTTTTCAGTTTTTTTGGTTCGAAAGTATTAGAATTGTTGAGGACATACGCATCTCGATAAACACAAAAACTAAGTACATGAATAATTCACAAATAAGCTATTATACAAACAAAACGATTTATCCAATGTACCAAGTTTCACTAACTAAAAAAACTCATTGTCAATAGCATAAAATTGGTTCAATATTCTGGAGATCTCAACGTCTTATCACTATACTTTTCAATAAAATTATACCTTAAAATATTGAGAAATTAATAAAATAAGATATAAAAAAAATAATGTGGCATGTTTCTTTTTAATTTATTCATTTATGTACTATACCTTAATTCCACATCATTCTTGCTTTATTATTTTAATAAAACTTGAAAAGTCATTTTTCACTATCTTGCTTACACTTTGTATAAATTCTATGATTATAGTTTGTTTTTGGAGAGCACTTTGTGTAGTTTGTTTAGATGGAAAGTCAACATATAATATTAGGTTGTTCTTTTTCTTTCTTCCTTCTTCCATATTTTTCATTGAGGCATCAACTATTCTTTTGTAATTATTTATATTATGCAATAACTATATGCTTATGTTAATTTGATTTTTTTCTTCCTATTATTATGAATGACAGGTGTAATATTGATTGATCCAATTATTTATGAGTTCTAACCTTTCACATATTGTTATACGTAAACTGAATTTGATTGTTCTGTTATACTTTACAACGTTAATAACAAAATAAATGAAAAGATCAACAACGCTTAAAGAGGTAAATTATCATATTAACTTTTTAATTTTCTATGTAGTAAGTATTTTGTTCTCAAATTCAAATGTTCTTTTCTTACTCCATGATATGGATAACATGAAAATTTTTAGATTTTTTATTGACATGGATTATTATATTTGTTTTGTATTTATAATTTTTTCAATTGGTGTATAGGAGTGTGTGTGAAATTAGGAGAGAGAGAGGAGATGTGGTGAAGTCCCTGCCTTTATTGATGAGGGGAAGTCCCCTATATATACAAAATATTTTTACATGGGGCCTGACATATGGCCTGACATACTATTTATATCTTTACATAATGGCATTTACTTTTACATATGGCCTGACATACTATTTATATCTTTACATAATGACCTTTACTTTTACATATGGCCTGACATACTATTTAGATCTTTACATAATGGCCTTTACTTTTACATATGGCCTGACATACTATTTATATCTTTACATAATGTCCTTTACTTTTACATATAACCTGACATACTATTTATATCTTTACATAATGACCTTTACTTTTACATATGGCCTTGTCTTCTAGTTATTGGCTGTTTCTGCTTTTATTATTCCAGCTGTACTTCTGGAATGTAGTTGTCTTCTCCATCACATTTTGTGCATAGATGATCTGGGTATTTTTGGCCTACTAATTTACAGTATCTAGTCATCATATTTTGTGAAATAAAATTTTTTCTGATAGCTCTTGTGGTAGGTGGCTGCTCTGGTTTCAGCAGGCTTAGTATCCATTGGCGTAGTTCTTCCACATCTGCTGTTTTAAGCTCCCTGCAATTGGAATATATCATCGTCTGATCTCGATTGTAGTAGTTCCAAATTGCGTTTCTGTTTAGATAATTATTCGATAATTCATTCAAAATGGTAGTTATCCCAATAGTTCTTTTATTTGCATAGAATTCTGGGATATTTATCCTTTGTATTTCTTCTTGTATTTCTATTTTCTCCTGGATTATCATTTCTTTGGTCAAGTCTTAGCTATTTCTTCACCTGTTATCGTGTATACTGTACTTAAAAGTCCATAATTGTAGCAAGTTGCTACTAGATTTGAATTGGTACATGGTTGTGCTATGAGTTTATTATATCCCTGTAAGTGTTGGGTTATATAATCTTCATTCGGATTTTGGGTATTTTTAGCTCTGAGGTTTAGATTCAAAAAGGCTTGGATTTTGTGTATATTTTCTATATACGTCCTGGTGATATGGTTATATATTTGTTTGTGTGAATCCAAACTGGTTTTGTAGGTATTTACTTGTGGGGGAACAAATACATCATTTTGGGTGTATTCTGGAAGGTATGGTCTGGAGAATAGTTTATTCATATTGGTATTTGTATATTATTTCTTACCATCTTCTTTTTTTGTAGTTGATCCTCCCGTAGATGTGCTACCTGCAACTGTATTTAACATTTTATTATGGGTTTTAAGGTGTTTCCCAACGTCACCTTTTAGCTCCGCATGTTTAGAGTCATGCTGCTGACTATTAGCTGTCGTTTTTAGCATCTGTACTTCGCTTTCTATTTTCTCCATTTTCTAACAAAGTGTTGTCATGGTAGCTAGTATTTTTTCCAATGTATCTACATTATTTTTCTCTGGAGAGATAATCTGCAATGAGATTTTTGTCAGTCTTGGTCACTTCAATTGTAAATGTGAAATTTAATATATTCAATACTAATCTCCTTATTTCTTTTGTTGTAACTGAATCTTGTACCTTTTTAGTTATCCACCATTTTACTTGTGTATTGTCTGTTCTCACAATAAATTTATTGTAAACAATATATGGTTCAAATGCTAATAAACATTTATATAATGCAAATAATTCTTTTCTATTTATTTCCCATTTTAATTGTGCTTCTGTATAGGATCCTGAGTAATATCTACAATGGTGTTCTATTTTTTCTTTGTCATATTTATATTTTAGGACTCCTCCATAACTATGATTGCTCGAATCCTTTTCAACAATATAAGTAAATAATTTATTTTCATCTGGAAAATATAGTTTCGGTAGTTTTTTGCATAAGTTTTTGATATGTCTTATATGTTCTTTATCTCTATTGTCAAAATGATATTCGACATCTTTCTTAAGTTTTTTTTGTAATGGTTTTAAATGTTCTGCTAATTTTGGTATGTATTCCCTCACTTGGTTTACTAATCCTAGAAAGGATTGTAATTTCTTTTTTGTATCTATATTTTCATCAAGGGTGATTATTTTCTGTACTATGTGGGTTTGCATTTTTATCCCATTTTTATCTATTTGTATTCCTAGAAATTCTATTTGAGGTTTCATAATTTCTACTTTCTTTTTGCTTAGGCTTATGCCAGAATGTTCAATTATGTGTATAAATTTTTCTAATAATCTGACATGTTTATCTTGTGTTTTTGAATATAACAATATATCATCTATATAGACAATGCAATTTTCTAATTGATTAAAGTAATTGTCCATAAAATGTTGGTATCTACCTGGTGCATTTTTATATCCAAATGGTAGAACATTCCATTCATAAAATCCTTGTGGTACAGTAAATGCCATTAATTCTTTAGATTCTTCTTCTAGTTTTAGATGGTAAAATCCTGATTTGCAGTCAAATTTACTGAAGTAATTATATCCTTGGATTTGTCTAATTTTTAATATTCTGTTAGGTATTGGGTAATTATATATTTTTATTTTTGTATTTAGATTACGATAATCTATGACCATCCTACTTTTACCTCGTTTTTGTTCACTATGTTTGTTTTCAATAAATGCTGGGCTCGTGTGTATACTATTGCTTTCTTGTATATAGTTATTATTTAGTAGTTCATTTATATGCATCTTAAATTCTGTTAAATCATTAGCATTGTATTTTAAGGATTTTTGTGTTATTATGCTAGTTTCATCAATTAACTCAATTTTTATTTTTGTTTTATGTTTTTTCCATTCTTGTAGTAGGTTTTCATTGTACAGTAATTCTAGCTTGTCTTGTATTGCTTTAACTTTATCTATTGCAAAGATAATAATTTCTAACTGTGTTGTTTGGTTTTTGCTTATATTTTCCAATTTTTGCGTAATTTTTCACTTCCTTTGATCCATTCTGTGGATTTATGCCGTTTGTTATTTACTCTTTTTGCTCCTACTTTATGTTTGCATGGACTGGTAAACCACCAGTGTGTTCTTGTTATTATATGTGGGTATAATTTATCTAAGAATGGCATTCCTAATAACATATCTTTTGTTGTGAACTCAAAATTATAGATTTCTCCTATTGTTAGTATTTTATCCCATATTTGTATTTTTACATTTTTTGCTTTATACGTAATCATACTTCCTTCGTTATTAAATCCTGTTACCACCATATGTGTTTTTAATTTTTCCCATTTATCTTCTGGTAAACAATATACTTACATATAATTGCTTTTGCTCCTGTATCTATCATTGGTGTATAATATCTGTTGTAATATCCTTCTACAATAATCTTTGCAAGTATATAGATTTTCATTATTTATTTTGTTCTTTTGATAATATCTTCTTATTTTGATAAGTTATAGTTAATTGTTCATTTTCTATATTATATGCTTTAAATTTCTCTAACCATTTTATCCCTAAGGTAATGTTTTGATTTCCTTGGTATATTTTAAATTGAATTATTTAGGGTATTCCTCCTATAATTCTTTCCTTTTCTGTCATTTCCTCATTTGTTCTTATTTCTCTAGGTAGTTCAGGGCATAATTGTCCTGTTTTTATGATTTCTGTTTCTGGTATTAATTCTCTTGTTATATAATTTTCTTCTTGTCCTGTATTTATTAAGATTTGGTATTTTCTTTGGTCCATTATTCCGGTTATGTAGTAACGGTATGGCGTTATTTCATCTGTGTTTAGTAGTAAGTTTTGTGGGAGTATATAGTTTCTTTTAGATGTACTCATCTTGATGATGTAGCTCTTGTTAATATAATCGGTACGCTTGAAGTACTTAATCTTTCTTTTACTATTTCTAGGTCTTCTTCTATGTCGATTTCTTTATAACTGTAGTCGTTATTATCTATTACAGTGACTATCCTTTCAAATGGATTTTCTATTTTTACTTTATTAATCTTATTTTTTGCCGTTATTTTATGTTTTGTTGTCAATACGTATAAATTTTTACATCTTGCTGTGAATATCTTACTTCCTGGTGCTAATTCTATGCCGGACATTTTCCAGTATAGAACTAATGATTTATCTATATTTCGGTCTGTTAATGCTACTGAATAGTTAGCACTTATTATGAATTTAAATTTTTGATATATTAAGTTTCCTTTTACTGCACTAATTATGCTTTTTTCTATAGGTTGTATAATTCTATCGTCTGCTAGGTATATTTCAATAGGAGTGTCTATTCCTTCTCGAAAACATGCTTTTATTAGTATTTCCGTTCCTCCTAAATGTACATATTTCATTGGTGTCTTGGTTTTTGTATCTTGTATTTCTTTGTTTATTATTCTTTTATTTATTATTGGTATTTGTGCCTTTCCTTTTGTATATTTACAATCTATGATGTGTTCCTTTGACTAACTATATATTATTCATCTTTTTGCTTTCTGAACCAATTTCTTATGGTTGGTATCTCAAGCACTTTTTCGACACTTAAGTCTAGTTCTTTTCCTTTTATTTGTTCAAATATTGTACTATCAAATATGATTTTTTGTTCCGATAATTCTTAGTTTTGATAATTTTCTTTTGATATTATTTGTGTATCTTCTTCAGACATTAGATTTCTTCTTCGGTTATTTCTTCATCTATTTCCAAGCTTAGGTCGTTGTCTGATAGTTCGTATATGCTGTCATTTTCACTTAATTCATAGTCTAAGTAATCTAATGGCATGTATTCTTCATTGTCTATTAATATTTCTGCTATTTGTTTTTTCTTTGGATTTTTTGGTAGTCTGCAATCTTTAGCAATGTGTCCTAGCTTTCCACAGTTGTAACAAGTACATTCTGATGGTTTCTTTTTTGGCTTATATGGTCCTTTTGTTTTATAATTCTTTACATAATATCTTTGGCGTGGTTTCCTGTATTTATATTTAATTTCATATTTTTTATATTGTCTATGTCGACGTTTTTTATAATATTTTTTTGTACATCCAAATTGTGGGGCTGTTTTAGTTTTGCAGCATTTTAAGTTTTTGAGTGCGGTGTTGTGTTTTTCACATAGTTGTATAAACCAATGTTGTAAGAATTTTATCTTTGCTCCTAGAGTATCTGTTACTCCTTCATTATTCCAATCTTTAATTATTTTGGAACCAAAAGGTTCTGGTAGTTTTGAGAAATATAGCTTTCGTATCTCCTTACTTTCGTTTATATCGTATTTTCCTTTGTAATAATATTCCTTAAATGCACATGTATATTCATCCAGATAACACATATTGCATATAGCTAATTTTGTTATAAGAAGTCTATTGGTTAATTTCTTTATTTTGTTCTTCTATTTTTGTAGTCATACTACTGAATTTGTTTCTTATAGCCATTTCATATTTAGCTAGTATATCCATATTTGTTGTTGCTATAGTTCCATACAATTGTTTATTACTTCTGAGCGTTTCTAAACTTTCCTTAGATAGATTTCCGAGCCATAATTTTGTTGCTCCTATTAGTGTTCTTTCTATATAGCCTGGTGTTTCGTTGATTGCTATTTTATTGTCAATTAGTTGTTTTGATATGTATCCTATCCATAATTGGATTGTTTTATTAGTATCTATAACACAGTCTAAATTTAAGAAATTATGTTGTTCTGTTATTGGTTTAGGTGTCCATTTTTTATTTAGTCTACTGTTCCATAGCGTATCTGATCTATCCGATTGTTCGTAAGTGTAATAAGTGGGGGTTGTTCTTCTTGGACTACTTCTTGGGTTTTTTACTCCTGATGTACTGGGTTTGTCATCCATTTTAACATCTCCTGTATTTATTTCTAATTCATTTGGATTATTTATTTGTTCTAAAAGTTCTGTATATGTTTCACTCATATCACTTATTTATGATTTTTGGTCATGACCTATTGTATCTAATTCACCTATCTCATCTATTTCAGGGTTTTCTTGTAACTTTTGTTTATTTTTATTTATTTCGTTAGTTAATTCAATTTCTTTGCTTTTTTCTTTTTGTTTATTTTCATATAATAATTTTAGTTCATTTAGTTCTTTTTCTAATTCGTTGATTTTTATATTTTTTATTTCTTCTATTTCTTGTACTTCTTGTTTTGCTTGTGATTTTATTATTTCAATTTCTTTTTGCTTATCTATCTCTTCATTTTCTTTTGTTATACGTATCATAGCTGTTAGGCTATCTTCTAGTTTTGCCGTTTCTTTTTCTAGCATTAGGTATAAAATATTTCCTATCTTTTTATATCTCCTTCCTAAGTTTGAAAATATTATTTTTATTTTTAATCCATCTTGGTTTTCATATGTCTTTTCATCTACTGCAAATTCTTCTTTATTCATGGTAGCTTATGTTGTAATTTATATTGAAGGTGACATATTTGTATTTCTAAAGTAAATATAACTTTTATTTGTGCTAGTATTGATTTTTGGCATATTCCTGAATATATTTCTTTCAAGTCTGTCTTTTCGATGTCTTAACGCTTGTCGTTTTTCAATTATTTTCTCTATCAGTTGTTGTTTATGCTCTTCTTTGTTCATATTGTTTTCTCAAATAGCAAATATATTTATATTCCGTTTTAGAAATTATATCTATTAAGTGGTCCATATTACTTTCATTTGTCTTAGTAATCTGTAGCATTTTATAGTTTTTGTATAAGGTTTTTAACTTTTTACGTATATTTCATATTTTTCTTTTTATCTTAGGCCTTGTTATGTTAGTTGCTTTATTTGGTGGTGAATTGTCTTTTAACATTTTCATAAATTTCTCTTTGTTGTTTGGTTAGCCTAATTATTTCTTTATGTTCTCTAGTATATATTCTTCATACTGCATATCTTGGGTTCTTTGATATTCCATTATATTTTTGCTTATCAGATGTCCTAGTAGTATTAGGTTTTCTGTTGTTTTTATCCAATAATCTAAATAGTCGTAGTTTATCATTAGTCAGAATATATTTCTAAGTCATGATATAGGTCAATTTCAAAATTTTCTGGTATGATTAATTCTGTTCAACCTTGGATTGTAACTTCTATTATTTCAAACAATAATAATTTCTCATAGATTATCCTTTTTACATCTGTGTTTATATTTTTTAGTATATATAGTATTGATACTTTGTAGTTATCATCACTGTCTAGCAAGTAGGTATTCATTTTATCACATGCTGTGCTTAAAAAATTCTATTCCCCCTAACCTCTTAGCCGATTATACTTATTCATCATGAAATATTAATAATTTAATAATCATCTTTTCTGATCACTACTATGGCTTAATTAAATCAAGTATGATTATTTAATTGTAAAAATATATTTTTTTTGTTTCTTCTTTTTTTGTCACATAAAAGTTACAAAATATTACTTAAGCGTTTAAGGTTGAAAATATCATATAAGCTCTGTAGAGTAACTAACAATTTCGTTGATTTGTGCTTCTATGGATAAAGGAAAAAGCTGAGGAAGATTTAAAAAAAATTGAGAAAGTGAAACAAATTCAGAAGAAAATAAGGTGAAGTCTTATAATAAAATTATTATTGTAGTAATTTAATCTTTTTGACTTTTTCTTCCTCTTTTTGTTTTTTTGGTTTAATTATTCAAATATATCTCAATTATTTATTATCCTACATAGTTAAATACATTAGATTTATTTGCACTAAAGTCTAAATCAGCTTTTTTCCCAATGATAATTATACTATTTATTTGTAACAGATTTTCACCTCTTCATCTATAAATTATAATTATTATATCAAATAATGAGAAACATGGATAGGCTATGAAACAGTAAATATGAAGAGGTCCTAACACATTTATAATATCCTTTTTAATTTTAATCAAAAGAATATTATTTTTCCTCTTAAATTTATGAACGCATAACATGAATATAAAATAAGAAGAGATTTAGCTTTGATCATCGGATAAATAGGAACAATGGCTATGCTCTTGGCCAATACACTTAATAAACATATTGAGAATACAAAAACTACAATAGGCTATGAGTCTTTTTCAATCGTCTTCTCTTTATCTTTCAATAATTGTTGTTTAATATTTCATGTTGAATTATTATTTCATTGTTGAATCTTTTCTTCTTTTAAAGTTGTAATTAGAAATGTAATGAGATGATAAGTAAGGAAAATCAAAAGGTTGGAAGAGAGAAGCTTGATAATGGATAGCTCGATTTATTTTATTTATCTTTTTTATATTACTTGTGTTGTATATATATGTACACATATTATACCTAGTTAAGTTGTGCTTGTTCGTGTGGATATTTTTATTTTTGACTATATAATGAAATTTTTTGAAATGCTTATTATGTAGAAATTCTATTTATTTATTTGGTTTTTTTTTATTTAAGAATATCTTAAATATATTTAGTTAAATGAGGTTTTATTTAAGAAAGATTTTCATTATAGAAAAATATTTGATTTTTAACAGTTTAATGGGTGTAAATGTAGTATAGATAACTGATTTAAAGTGGGTGGGGGATATAAGAAAATAACTTTGAGTCTATTTTGATAAAAAAAATATAAAAATGATATAAAAAATATTAAAGAATTTTTATAATATAATTAAAATAAGTAATAATGTTAACACTTAAAAAATACAGTAAATATAAAATTGACCGAAGTGAAAACATTACTTTTTTAGGTTCTCTAGTTTCTTATAAAGAACAGAGAAAGTGTGATCTTTAAAGTCTTGAATATTGAGAGATTTAGACTTAAGGTTTGAATAATTACACAAAAATTTAAGTGTTGGACTTCAGAAAATAGTAAAACTAACAACTTAAGTTTTATATATATATATATATATATATATATATAACTTCTCGGTTCGATTTGGTTATAATTGCAGTCAATTTTCAGTAAAATCAAAATCAAAATCAAACCAAATAATATCGATTTTTAAAATTTAAAACCAAACCTAACCAAATCAAACCAAATATCAATTTTTTAATCGATTTAGTTCGAATTGCGGTTCGATCAGATTTTATAACCATAACCATGTACAACCCTACTTAGGATGTAGACATTGCGAGTGAATTATGAAGAAAATTAAAATGTAATGACCCTTCAGGTCATTTTCGCCTTAATGCCTTCTTTATGCCATTTAGAGCATTTCTATAGCAAACCCAAGTCCATTATGACTTACCAACACTGACATTTCGGTCGCCTGGCTATTCGTTTGAATTTTATGCAACTTTCTGTGTTTTAGAGGCCTTAAATCTTGAAAAGTGACTTTTAGTCAGTTGGTCAGGTAAATGATCTCAAAATGGAATTTCGAGAGCTCCATCAGCTCTGTAATGACCAAATTAGGCTAGTAGCATGGTCAGCACAAGTATTGAGGCCTTCGGTGCGAGTCTAGACCATTAGGCGTTTTAGCCTTTGAAATTTGGCGTAAGGTTGACTGTGGTCAACATTCTTGGAAAATGCGCTTGGATGAAAATTTTGTCAGCGCGGTTAGCTCTGGAATGTTGAATTTGGTCTATAATGACCTTTCATTCGACTCCCGAGGCCTCCAGACTCATTTCGAGCCCCTCAGTGGATTTTGGTTAAAAATGACCTATGAAAGTGGGACCCACTTTTTATCGAGATGACTTCTGATGGAACTTCCAAATGTGCCATTGATTTGAAATGTAGATTTTAGTAGGGTAGCATATCTGTTTTATTTTTATCGGTTTCCGAGCGAATTTGAGCACCCCATCGAAGACTTTGAAGAAATTAGCCAAAGCTTAAATCTGGTGCAGCTTTTTAGCAATTAGGTTTTGGCTTTAATGACCAGATTTTTGAGGCTTTTTAGCGACAAGGTTTGCCTTCTTAAAACTCCGAAATTCAGCATTTATTCCTCATTTTAAAGGTGCGATATCTTGAGCTATAGAGCTCAAATTTGGGAGATTCAAAAGGCTAAGTTGTGAGATTTTTCAAGGAAAACACATTGGTGAGCTCAGAAGCTGCTTTGGGACCTTCATTTGAGGTAAATTTTCATTTTCACCTGCTTGTCATGGCTACTTTTTGAACCCAAATTGTGGGATAGTTTGGGACTTGATTTTCCCCTCATTCTAAGTTCTAATTCGATGATTCCAGTGGCTATTTTAAGTGGTTTTCCGAGAAAAATGTTGTGGTGTTTTCGGAATTCACTGTAGACCGCCCATTTCTGGTAAATTTACTGATTCAGTTGCTGTCCCATTTTTCTTCTTGAGAAAATCTGGGTTTTGATTGCATGTTGACATTGTGTTATTTCCCAGCACCGAACTGTGTCCCACTTTGGAACACAAGTTCGGGGAGGTTGAATGAAAAAACCATGCCTTCTACCATTGATAACTATTGAAGTTCGGGGAGGTCTTTAAGAATCTATTTTGGGGGTTAATTCTGGAATTTTCAGTGCAGGTCTCACTTTTCTCATTTTGACCCCGAAATTGGTCCATCCCCGTTTGTTGTGATTTTAATGTTTAAACGAAGTAATAATGTTGTGACTCTATTTTTGATAGTGTGTCAGTGTCTCAAAGTCGTTCGAAAAGGGAAAGCTCTGGAGGAATGATTTTAGGAGCACGCATGATCGACTATAGTTTCCTTTTCTTAGATTTAATTTGAACATGTGAATGCATGTTGATTAGTCGGGATTTGGGTTGGGTAGTTATTGAATTATGCATAGATGTTTAAAAATCATGTTTTTGACCTATATCATGAATTATGGGGTAACTATGAGCATGCTTTGTGTTATTAATTGACCCTCTTTTCTATGAGGAGTACTTGTATGCTTGATTACTATTTATTTGAAGTATGTTGGGCCTTCGTTTAGGTTTGACTAGGGCTTGCCTTAGAAATATATGATTTGGAATCTATAAGACTTAGTTTTGCCCCGACGTTGCTCGGTCGGCTTAAATCCTTGTAGACTGGTGTAGTAGACTTGAGTCTGATAGTTTAGGACTTAGATAGGCAATGATCTTGCTCCGGTGATAGTTATCCTTACTTCTTCGATGTTATAGCTTCACGAGTTATGTCAGTGACAATGAGTACCGCTCCACAATTTAAAGTTGGTTTTCGATTCGGTTCCAAGGACATACATTATTTGTGTAAGTGTGGATGGCGTTCCACGGGTATTTATGATTATGGATAGATAAAGACTTTTTCAGTAGCTATATTGGCACCTTTGTTGGGCATCCGGATTCAAGGCCCAACCTCTACTTAATTGATAATATTCAAGGAGCATCCGGTTCAAAGTCCCGCATCGATCATCCGCATACTTATGTAAAGCATCCGATTAGAGGTCCGACCTCAGTTACTTATACATGTGATTGGCTACTTGGGTACTTCTGGTGAGCGTCCTGTTCGAGGTCTGGCCTTTGTACCGTTAGATTTTTCTAATTGAATTTGAGGTTCTGGTTTGATGTTCTTCGGCCTTGTGTACTATTCTCTTTAGCTTCAATTATTTTGTGTACATATTGGGCTTATAGGGGTCCGTTCTTGTTTTTATTTAAACTTGCACAGGAGTGTACCTGTTGGGCTTATGGGGGTCGAGCTAGGTGTAGTTAGCTCATATACTACTTTAGTTAGTTCTTTCTACACTCGTCCTATGATGCCTACGAGGTACCTATTATTTGGTACTTATGCTAAGCTCTGTATCCATTTTTGTGATGCAGGTCCGATATCCATTTTTGTGATGCAGGTCCGAGCACCAGTAGTCAACGTTCATCTAGTTTGGAGTAGTTTGATATGGAGACGGGGGTGAGCACACGACATTTTATGCTATTTCAGTCTCCATCTGTATGTATATATACTTGTCTTTTACCTTTCTAGATAGTCCAATTTTCATGGTCCACTTTTAGGAATTGTACTCGTTTTGTTGATAGCTCTATACTAGTGACTTCCAGGTTCTGGGAGGGATCTTTATTTGTATATATGTTTTGGTTTGCTTCCGCCTGTTTATATTGTTGTATTAAATTTTGCCTAGTCTTGTCTAGTTTCTACCCTCAGATTCATTACATGTTGTTCCCGGTTAAGGGTTGGCTTACCTACTGGTGGGTTTTAGTAGGTGCCATCATATCCTCAATTATATATGCATCACATGATACGCTCAAACTAACTTCTCAAATAAGAATTAAAGCGTTCGTGTCAAGTAAATAACCCAACTAGTGAGGTTGGGATCGTTCCCACGAGGAAAATAGTCTAGACTTAACTTCAACTTGTTATTACTATTGTTTGGTCAATGACTTCCTTGGAAAGTAAAAACAATAAAAGGGGGGTTTCTAGTTCTAAATGAGTGAAAATAACTAACGAAATTGAAAGAGACACTTAACAGCTTTGAATGTTGGAGTTTAATCAATTAATCAAAGTAACTAGGGTTTACGTGTTCCCCACAGGTTCATAACTTGATAATTCTAACTATAACAATTCTTTCCTAGTATCTTGCATGCAAAGTGATAAGTTATGTATTTCTAAATCCTTGGTCCGGCATCTAGAAAATCTCACTCCGCACCTTGGTCCGGCTACGTGTGTTGCT
>NC_028643.1:13891064-13894267 GCF_001406875.1 Solanum pennellii | reverse complement strand
CCACACATTTATCAATTACTATGCCTAGTCATGCATCATTTTCCATTTTATCAGGATATCATTTTAGCCATCATGCTCCAGAATTAAACTATGTACAAAAGATATAGACATGCCGGTTCAACAGAAAAATTAATCAGTCTCTTGGGGAAAAAGAACACAGGCAAGAAAACCCCAAAAGAGGATAGTGAATTGGGCTACTCAGACTCACCCTAGCACTCACTTTCCATTTACCCCACCCCCAACAAAAAGACATGCAATTGTCCCCAATGCATAAAAAAATTGAAATACTAGAGTAGTAGGTGAAGCAAACCTAGGGCGCAAAGCGCCGACAATCAGCACGATCGTTGTGATTATGACAGACCGTCGTGAGTATGACGGACCGTCATGGTGTCCGTCGTGCGTTACTTAGACTATGTTGATATGGAGAACCCTGAAGGAGTCTCTGACAAGTATGACGGTATGTGCAGGACGGACCGTCACTGGTAAGACGGTCCGTTGTGGGTGTCCGTCAGAGGACACTTAAAAAAAATGTGGAGACCCCTAGGAGAGGGGTCTCTGACCATTGAAACGGTCATGCAGGACCGACCGTCACAGGTAAGACGGTCCGTCGTAGGTGTCCGTAAGAGGACACTTGAGAGAAATGTGGAGACCCCTAGGAGAGGGGTCTCTGACCGTCATGACGGTCATGCAGGACGGATCGTCGAAGGTATGACGATCCGTCGTAGTTGTCCGTTTGAGGATACATAGAAAAATAGAGAGAGACCCTTAGGAAAGGGGTCTCTGACAACTAGAACGGTTGTGCAGGACGGACCGTCGTGGGGACGACGGTCCGTCGAATATGTCCGTTTGAAAATAACAGAAAGACGTACCTGGCACGATGGATGAATGCGACGGTCCGTCACAGATGAAACGGTCCGTTGCTGTATCCGTCAGTGACTGCTGCAGAGTAATTTTCTGCAGAATTTCCTGGTGATGTTCCTGCAAATTAAAACCCATGAGTAGAAAATGCTACCATTACTAAAAAGAAAAAGAAAAAAAACTATAAGTATTGGGTTGCCTCCCAACAAGCGCCTGATTTAACGTCGCGGCATGACTGAGGATACTTGATTACTCAGCCTTTATCAAGATGGTATGCCTCTATCACTTCATTCACCGATGCATTATGCCCAAAATAGAGTTTTATTCGTTCTCTATTCACCTTAAATCGCACTCCCTCCTTGGTTGTTAACTCAACTGCTCCATGAGGGAATACTTGGGAGATCAAGTAAGGGCCAGTCCGTTTGGACTTGAGCTTGCACGGAAGACAAGGCAACCCAGATCTGTCTAAAAGCACCAAATCCCCAACCATAAACTCTTGTTTTGCACTTTTATGTTCATTCTCCTTCTTCAACTTTTCTTTGTAGGATATGGCGGATACCGATTGGAGCTCACCACTCTGCCTCATGGTCCTACACACGTTGAAGGTCGCTTCTTCATTGTTCAATCAAAATTTCATCTGCCTCTTTTCCATATCAACTAAAGCTCTACCTGTAGCAAGGAATGGCCTCCCAAGAATAATAGGCACTTCAAAATCGACTTCACAATCAAGAATAACAAAATCTGCTGGAAATATGAATGACTCCACTTTTACTAGCACATCATGGTGTATCCCTATAGGCCTTTTTACTGTTCGATCAGCCATCAGTAGCCGCATCGCAGTGGGTTTTGGGTCACCCAAACCCAACTTCTTGTAAATCGAGAGGGGCATGAGATTTATGCTTGCCCCCAGATCACATAATGCTTTCGCAAAATGTAACGACCCGACTGTACAAGGAATAGTGAACGCACCCGGATCTTCTTTCTTTTGTACGAGAGATCTTGTAGCAATAGCACTACAATGCTGCAGTCTATCATCATCCTCGAAAGTGACCGATCTTTTCTTTGTAACCAGATCTTTCATAAACTTGGCATAACCGGGCATTTGTTCTAGAGCTTCTACCAAAGGGACATTGATAGAATGCTGCTTCAACATTGTTATAAAACGCCGATATTTACCATCCTCGGTCTTTTTCACTAATCTCTGAGGAAAGGGGGGTGGTGGTCTAGGCATGGGAATTACCTTTATAGGGACTTCTGCATCTTTTCCAGTGCTATCTTCTGCTTCACCACTACCCTCTACCACCTTATCATTATCCTTTCTCACCTTTTCCTCATTAGACGGCATAGGTGGGTCAATGGTTTGCTTACCACCCCGAGTAGTGATTTCCATACAGTGCGCATCATTTTTTGGATTTTGGACAGTGTTGCTAGGAAGAGTGCCCGGTTGCCGTGTGTTCACAGTCGCAGATAATTGGGCCATTTGCAACTCGATCTGCTTAATCGATATTGCATGTGTATCGACTTTTTGCCCAATACCTGCTAAATCACACCTTAACTCTTTAATGTGCTCATCACTAGCATCGAACCTCCTCATCATTTTGTGCAACATATCCTCAACTCGCGCCATACTATCTCCACCATCACTAGGAGTAACTTCACGATTTTGAGGACGGACATAGGGCCCATTCCTATCATTTCTGTTACCGTAGTTACCCCTGTTGAAGTTGTTGTCGGGGTTGTAGTTTCCATCTCGGACATAATGACCCTCACGGTTATAGTTACCATAGATCCGACCTTGGTTCCCTTGACCTTGGAGCCAATTATCCTGATTTGAGCCTTGGGCGCTCGGTCGGAACCCCCCTATCTGCTCATTTACTGCATAGGAGTCCTCCGCATAATAGCATTCATCATTAGGAGGTGGTGGTTTTGACAAAGAGTTGACTGCATTTAACTTTTCTGCACCCCCCGTGACATGTTTTAGTACCAACCCAAGCTCAGTTCTCATCTGAGCCATTTCTTCACGAATCTCATCTCTGGCTGGGTTGTTAGTGGACTGCACTGCGAAGGTATTTCTCCCGGTATCTGACTTCCTAGTACTCCAAGCTTTATTATTCCGGGAGATTTTCTCTAATTTTTCTGCAATCTTAGCATAAGGACACTCCCCATAAGATCCACCTGCTATAGTGTCCAACACCGCTTTATTATTATCATCCTGTCCCCAATAGAAGTATTCCTTCAGTGACTCATCATCTATACGGTGATTTGGGATACTTCTCAAGAACTAGGTGAATCTATCCCAAGAACTACTAACTGACTCTCCTGGTAGTGCAACAAAGTTGTTCACT
>NC_028643.1:13835361-13890209 GCF_001406875.1 Solanum pennellii | reverse complement strand
ATAAGAATTCATGTACTTACTTCAATGAGAAAGAGTAAAATCCGAAAGTTCGCTTGATTAATCACCAAAAATCACCAACAATCAATGATAAAAGTCTCAAGATAACCTAATAATACAGAGTCTAACTAATAATCGAGTGTCTAACAAATAATACCGAGTCTAACAATACCTAGTCTCTAACGTCTCCCGTATAACCTCAAAAACGAGGTTTTTCGAACAATTTATAGAAAATAAAAACCTAATTTAACAAGGACTCTATTTGCTGAAAATCTGTTAAAACGCGGCTGGGTCGACGGACCTCGCGACGGATCGTCATGGACTCCGTCATCCCATACTATGCAATTTCTTCTGCTGCTCTCTTCATTACCCTCGACGGCAGGTATGACGGACCGTCATAGGCACAACGGTCCGTCGAGGGTCTCGTTTCAAAACACTTGAACTCTTGGAATATGGGTACTGGGACTACTTCTCTGAACTTCATGACGAACCTGCAGGATGGACCGTCGTCGACACGACGGACCGTCATGAACTCCGTAGCCCCACACTTGGTCAGACTTCCCCATCTTCCTTCAGCAGCTGTACTACGCTGCCACCTACGGACCGTCACAAGCACGACGGACCGTCACAAGCTCCGTAGGTGGTCTCTTCTGCATTTCTTCGCTCAAAAACCTCCGCATTTATCTATGGACAGATTTCCTGCAAATAAGGAGAAACTTATATAAAAATTAGCACAAAAAGGCTTTTGGACACACTAAACTTAAGGAAAAAGTATTAATAATACCGTGAAACCACGGTATATCACCATCATATCCTTAATTATATATGCATCACATAATACATAAGTATAGAATCATTAAAATTAATATTTTTTTAATTTTATTTTAGTATTAGAGACGCATAAAAAAATTGGATAAATTATTGATGATTTTTCATTGAAAATTTTTTAAAAAGTCAAATATAAAAAAAAGTTCTTTGATGATTTAAAATGAAACTTTATCAAAATAATTTTAAACGAAAATCTTCATAATTCTTCAATAATAATGACAACAAAATTTTGTTAAGGATGAACAAGGTCAAAGTTTCATCACATACATATTTTTCATTATTAGTAACATTAGTTATTTTTTTCAAAAAAAATATTTGTGGCTAAATGATATGTTAAAATATTAATTATACATACTTGTAGTTAACTTTTTTTGCCCTAAAATTATTATTATTCAAATTAATTTAAAAAAAATTAAATTTTAATAAAATATATGTTACATTATATTTTAAAGGAAAAAAGGACAAAAATACTCTCGAACTATCGTAGATGGTATGAAGATGCCCTTCCTCATACTTTAGGGACATTGGTTCCCCTGCCATCGAAAAACTAGAGCGTATATGTTTTTCATTCTAACGAAAGACTAAATAGGGACACACGACGCAATCTTATCCATCGATCTTGTAACACTCTGAAAGTCCATGACTTGGTATAGAGATTCACATGATGAACTAGACTTGTAACACTGTATCTAGGCTAAAATAATGTATTGAAACTAATTAGGAAGTGTTAGAGTCAAAACGTCAAGAAACGACCATGACGTCCGTAGACTAGTGAAATGGAGGCTAGTGTGCCTTGGTATGTTTCACGGGGTTTTAAGAGTCAAAATTTAGTGAAATTTGGTAAAACGGTTTAAAATACATGGAATAGTGGGTTTAGGGTCGAAACATCCGGGTACGACTCCCTAAGGACCATCCTAAGGATCCTTCCAGAGGACAACATTTACACCCAAAAGCTGTCAATCGACAATAGCCGATCGACGAACCATCGATGGGTCAATGTCTTGTCGATGGTGTCGTTGGTGAAGTCTTATATTATTATGAAAAATGTATCAAAAACCAAGTCTTTGATCCAAACCACGGATGACCAGGACGGTCCGTGGTTGGATCGACGCCCCATCAATTGGGAGTCGTCTATTGAGGACTTGGTTCACTGCCAAGTTTCGGTCAAGGTTAGTAAATTAGTTAATTAGTTAGTTATTTAATTAAGTATTAAGGGGTGGTTAATTAAGTTATTTAGGGACTATATAAGGGTTCGAACTCATTAAACTTACCGAACTCCTCTAAAACTCCCAAACCCCACTTAGCTCTAACTTCTCTCTACTTTCTCTCTTCCCAAACTTCAACCTCCATTGAAGAACACTAGAGCTCCAAGTCTAGGACGAATTCACCAAGGATTTCATCTCAAATTCGTGGCAAGATCCTCACTAAGATATGGATTCTTTCAATTTTGGGATCCTTTCCCTAAGAGGCTCCTTCAACTATGGTTTTCAAACTATCCATGACTAGGTTTTCAATCTAGACATGGGTTCTTTTTTTAAAAACGAAATTGTTATTCAAATATGATGATTTATGGTCTTTTATCATTGTTTAACTATGTATTGATGGTCAATTGTTTGTAATCACTAGATATTTCCTGTTGAACCCTAGTTCTTCCCTAAACCCATTATATCTTAAAATCCGATTGTAATTGTGGAAGATGATGAGAATATGATTATGTAGAATGTTAACTGCTTTGTGTTACATCTTGAATATACCTTGTTTATGCATTGGTTATGTATTCTTTGGTAATTTAAGTATGAAGGCAATGAAAGAGCAAAAAGGTATGAAGATTCTTCTTGAATTCAATTATAAAATATGAGTTGCTAAGATAGTAATTCCCTTATGTCTAATGTGTGGTCATGATGTTGATGACAAGTATGCCTCATACTTAATCCTAGACAATTGAATTTTCCATGAAGTATGTATGCATGTTATGATATAATTATTATATGATTGAAAGTAGTTTCTCATGATTATAATAAAGTGCTGAGTGAAAGGTTTACTCACTTGATTAGTGGTTTCCAAAGTGGAAGGATTGTTCTCACTTGTGATGACCTATGAGCTACTTTGTTAAGGTGTTCACATAGGAGTCTAGAAGAGACTAATGTGAACTTGTATGATGAAATAATATGATTACTAAAGGTAATAAAGGTGCAACACCGAAAGGGCATGTAAATGAGATGGAGGTCTCACGTCTTGCATTTCTAGATTCCCAAGATATGTGTTGTCTCATGATATGGAAACCTCCACGTTAGTAAGTAAAAGTTTCTAGTAACAATATCCTTGAACCTTAAATATTTGCCCACATAGCACTATAGCTTAGTGGATCCACATAGATAGCTATGTATGATTGGTTACACCTTAGGCAAGTGTTAACCTCTCTTTTCGGTATGGGAGAAGAACAATGAATTCCATGTAGCTCGTGTGGTCTAATGTCGGTTATTGAACTTATTTCCTTAAATTAAAAGTAAATGATCAAGTTATGTGTGTGAACTTCTATTAGGGTTGTCTTAAAGGCTACTACATAGTGTGAGCGACGGTATGAGACTTCTCTTATACATTGCACATGTTGGATCCTAAGGGATGATCTTAGTAGTGTTCTTGTATGATTAAGTTGATTATATGTTATGTTTGTCAAGCCATGTATGATATTATGAACTATTCATGTTATGATGAAATGTGAAGTTATGATGTATGCATGAAGTAGGTGGCTTAATGTGATACTTAGCTTTGGATAGGGTTATGGGGTTCTATTCTTGGCATTACATAAGGATTGCTTGAGTTGCTTATATATTGTTTTGACTTATGATGTTCCATATATGTGCATGTTGTGTTATTTGACAATAAATGTTGCAGTCAAATCACGTAAGTGCAAGTGATCGTACAAGCAATAAAGTGTCTCTGACTAATGAGTCGGGTATCGTACCCACAGTGACTTAATATAGACTCTATCAATTTCTCCAACTCATAACTCAACAAAAGTAAAATTTCCAGATTTTGTAAATATTGTTAACTAACTAGGTTTACTTAAACTAAAGTGTAACCATTATGATTCAACTCCTTAAGTCTCAAACAATGGTGTGGGAAAGATCCAGGGCTGCAACTTTTACCAGGAATCATGTAGTCAATATCATTTAATAAAGGTTTTCTTGGAATTATCTCATCGTTGAACCACATGGTTAGATGTATAATCATAGTCTCTTGACCTCTAATTGCGTACAATAGATATAACCCTAACTACATCGTTGAGCAGGGATAGAGTGAATTAAAATTGAGCATTAAGATATCATCCTGTATGGTGGTCCAAGCAAGGTTTCTAGTCATATCTCTTATCCTAGAAATGAATCAACCCTAGTTATTTAGATTTAACGAAATTTCTTATGTTCCACATTCTATCCTCTTATTCCTCTCTTGAGTTCAATTCAGACAATATATTTATTTCTATGGTGATCAAGAATGAAATACCAAGAGCAAGATTATAATAACGATTCATTGATAATTCATAATAAAACCCTTATCAAATTCAACATGTTCTATTCATTCAGCCCTAGAACTAGGGTATTTAGCTATTCATAATCATCCAATCAATCTTACAATGGTTATGAATCATTAAAAGAGGATTGAAAGGTAAAGAGATAGAGTATGAACCCTAAATCTCAAGGTATTGTTCTCCTAGTCTTCATGTTCGAAAATTAGAAAAAGAATAATCTTAAAACTAAAATAAAAAACTATTTATAATAAAGTCTAAGTGATCAATTATGGGCTTCAGACGCGCGACGCGCAACAACATTCAAATCTTGGATCAAAAGCAAAAGCCTTATTGCGCGACGCGGAGGCTTCATGAGGTGTTCTGCCTCGAAATTAATTCGTGACTTGATATCTAGCTCTCTTCTGCGCGACGCGAGGACAACGCGCTTTGGCCTTTTAAGTGTTCCCTCAGCTTGTTCCTCGATTTCTTTTGTCTCAAATCTCCATCTTGTTTCCTTAGCCCATTTTTGTGTATATTTCTCCAAATAGCCTCCCTACACAGTTAATCATGTTGATTAGCTCAGAAACACAAAATTGACTCAATACGACTCTTAAAGATAACTTAACAACTCCAAACTAGGCATAAATATGGGCTTACATAGCATTATGGGAATATAAATATGCTCAAGATCACTAAATATGGTTTTGACTAAATTGTGTCTTTTCTTATCCATTGATGATTTCACAAGTCAGAACTATACTTAGTACATGTGGTTTGTACTAAACCATATTTCTTCCCTTTTCCCAAACATTTTAGGTTCCGGTCATTGAAGAGCTAACCAATTTGCAAGAAGACTTGGACCTTTCCCCAAAGTTATTAGTAGGTCCTCAAGTTCGGGGATGTTTCCATTCTTCTATTCTAGCTATGATGTTGGTTGTGTCTAAAGAAAGTCATTCTTTCCTTTATCATTTGATAATATCGTTGTAAGCCTATAATGCATGTTGTACTTGTGTATGGGATTATGACCAACTTTGTAATACTCTTTATATGGTTTAATGTGAGACAATGTTATTAGACTATTTTATATGTATTGGCTATGTTGCCTAGACGAGAAGGCTATGTAAGCTTCAATAAGCAAGGAGTCTATGTAAACTCCATATATTATATGTGAGAGGTCTATGTATACCTCACTATGTAAAAATTTTTAAATTTTCTGCATTTTTAACCCATGATATGTTATGATGAATTCTAAGGGCTTGGAAAAATTCTCTTCGAGGATGAAGACGCCGACTACATCTAGGGGGTGCTCCCTGGTCGTGACGAACTTTGTATCAGAGCATGAGGATGAAGTAATCTTAGGAATGATGTCTCATTAAACCACATCGACGTAGAGTCTTGTTATGTGTGTGAAACATGCCACACTTATGAATTAAAGCTATGTGATGATTAGGAAATTCTCATCTTCTTGGTAATCTTATGACGTGCCTCAAGAGTCTTGACTCTATGTATCCTTTCTACTAATATATTTCTTGTGTTTATAGGTAATAAATACAAGAAGGAACAACGATCGAAGGGCCAAAGAGGAGAACGCGAATGAGGTTGTTCCCCCTCAAGCTGCTCAAAACCCTCAAGTTCCTATTGAAGAAGAGGTTATTTCTAATGTAGAGATAAGGGCGACAATTCATAGTTTGACTCAAGTGTTGGCTACTCAATTTTCTAAGGATACTAGGGTGCAAGTGAACCCTAATGCTAGCACCATCGCATCGAGGATAAGGGATTTCACAAGGATGAATCCTACTAATTTCTTTGGCTCCAAGGTGGAAGAATACCCACAAGGGTTCATAGATGATGTATTCAAAGAGGTGGATGTCATGGGTGTAAATTCTCAAGAAAAGATGGAACTAGCCGCCTATCAACTCAAAGATGTAGATCAAGTTTGGTATGAATAATGGAAGGATGAGAGGTCAGTTAGAAAAAGTCGGATTACTTGGGGGGGCTTTCAAGATGGATTTTCTTGATAGGTTCTTTCCTTTGGAACTAGGGGAGATAAAGATGCAAGAATTCATAAATCTTAGCCAAGGGAATATGAGTGTGAAGGAGTATAGCCTCAAGTTGTAACACCTCTAAAACGACTTAGGTGTAACACCTTGTGTGTCTTAGTGTGTTTCATCGAGTTTACGTGTTCGTTTTGGATAAAATTGATGTGAGAGGTCCTAAAATCATATACAAACATATTCAAGCTTGAAACGTCCGGGCAAAAGTCTCCAAGAACCAACTAAGGGTCCTTGAGGAAGGACCCATCTTGGTGGCCGAACCTGCCTAAGGCAGTCCCACCTATGGAGGCAATCGACGTCTAGTAGGCTGGTTGACGCCCCATGGGTGGAGGGCGTCGATGGATACTTAGTCGTGGGAGCTTGGCCTTCCAACGTCCATCCTCTGTCCCAAACCACGGACCAGCAGGACGGTCCGTTGGTTGGGTGACGCCCCGTTGATGGGCGAGTGTAGGTGAGTCTGCATTTCGCCTGCTTCACTGTAAAGTGAAGGGGTGAATAGGTATATTCACCCCATGTCCAGATAAATGTTTGGGAGGTTTACTAAGGGTATTATAGGTATATTAAATAGCTTTATAAGTCCTAAACACCTAAATGAATTCATTATTACAAATCAAAACCCAAAATCTTTAAGAAACTCTCTAGAACTCCATTGAAGTCAAAACTCAAGATGAGCTTGGATTGAAGATTGGTTGGTGATTCTTTATCAATTCCTCATCAAATTCGTGGTCTAGCATTGATTGGGGTATGACTCTTCATCCTTGAATCTCTTTTCTTCAAGGAGCCAAACTTCAAAGTGATTTCAAAAGTCTTTCAAAGATGAACTTGTTCAATTTTGATATCTATCTATGCGTTCTTGCATAAATTTGTTTGAATAATTATATATTGATTGAATTGATATTAATTTGATGGTTTTAACCTAATTACTCTATGAACCCATCTAATTCATAAACCCTAGTTTTTGACTACTTTGTGGGTAACTTGATTATGTCTTAATACTATTGAATTCTTATGTAGTTTGATTAAGGCTATTGAATTATGATAGAATCATGTTAGAATTGTTAATATGCTTACCCTAAATTCATAAATCTATGTAGTGTGATCTTTGATTCATTGTCTATTGTAATTATTGAACTGAATTGGTGTTCATGGCCATGGGTAAGGGCCTTTGAGTCTTGTGTTGGATGATTTAGCTATGGATTGAAGTGGTGAGAGTATATTGGTGGTACCCTGACCTAATTCTCTTTATATTATGTAGTTTATGTCTTGAATTATGTTTATGATTGGTATAGTCCACTTATGGTGGCGGTGCTATGTGCTTTACTTGTGAATTATGTGGCCTCGTCGGCGTTACTTTATGCACTATGATGATAATGGCCTTGTCGGGATTACTTCATGTATTATTATAGTTTATGTACTTGTTTTATGTGAAATATTATCATATCTATCTACATGTGAGTAATGTGAAAGTATGTGTTCTTCTATTGACATTAGCTGATCATGTTAGACTATGACTATGTCCTTATGTGTGTAGTCTTAGGGTTGATGCATAATTCTTCCTACTTGGTTATGTGAGTCTTATGATGGTTATATTTATTATATTAAAGTAGTTAATAGGGTGATCTATAGATGATGTATGTTATGCCTATGTGCTTATATAATGATATGTTATATGTGATGTATGTGTGAGTCTTGTTTTGATAGACTTGTGTCCCTTACTTGATACATGTAGAATGTGAATATGAGTTCTTGACTTAGTATGATAAAGCCTCTTAGTCTTGTATGTGTGATTGACATGTGACCTTGAACATTGCTAAGAAGGTCCTTTATGTGGAACCTTCATCCTATATGTAAGGTTATGATACCCTTGAAGTTGAAAGTCATAATGGTATCCTTCTAGTGTGAATGGTGGACTTAGGGTTGGTTGGCTGGAACAACATGAAATTATCCTTAGGAAAGTCATTGAGCTATCATCTTATCTATTGTAGGTAACCTTAATGGACCCTCTTTGGTAAGGTGTAATGTGATTGGGTTGTGAACTAGATATGGAACCTCTTCAAGTATTATTTTATGTGAGTTACTCTATGAGAACAAAGGATAGCACCGAGTAAATATGGTTTGGGAAGTATCTGTAGTTAAGGATGAGTCTATAGTACAAAGAAACCCTTCATATTTCTTAATTATGTGCCTACATGAGATGTGTCCTAGTTCTACCATTGGACCGTATAACAAACTTCCAATGGGTAGGTTCATGAGTCCGGATTCCATGCATAGCTATTATGGTCTATGTCGGTTATTGTCTATTCTCATCATATGGGATACCTACTAGTATTGAGAAGTTCTATGAAGTGTAGGTGGTGGTATGGGACACTATCTAGACATTGCACGATTAGGCTTTGAAGATGTTACTGAGTGAATCCCTAGGTCTTCTCCAAGACCATTACTTGAATGTCCTTATATATTGAATGTCTTTAAAGTGAACTAATGAAGATAACAACTTAAGTTAGAAAGCATGTTAATGAATAAGTAATTATCTAGGGTAGTTTAAGGGTTGTCTAGTTAAGGTGTGAAGGGGGCATAAAGGATGGTCTCTTCATGTCTTACTTAGGGATGTTTTAAGAATGACACTAGATAGGAAATTTGGTTGATAAATTAGACATGATCCAAACTTAGGTAGTTTTAAGGATTATTTAGGTAATCTTGGAGAGGGTGTATGGGTGTTTTATTCTTGAATTACTTAAGTAAGTCTTTTAATAACCTTTGGGAGGAGAATGTCCTATTATACATATATATGTTATGTTATGTAATGAGAATGATCTTATCCTAGCTACTCTAAAGTATCCCATAGGTGTGTGTGAAGGGATTGTATGGGCAGTCGCTTTATAACTCACTCAAGTGAGCCTTGGAATCACCTTTGGTAGGAGGATCTCATTGTTAAGTGTTTTGTAGGTGTTATTGATGCTATATTGTGCAGTGTGGATTATTGGTGAAGTTACAGCGAAGTCCCTGTAATGTCACTGTAGTGTTACTACAACTTTCATGTAATGTGGCTATAATTTATAATGTCTTCTAATTATGTTGTTTGGTTTTTAAATGTGATCCTTATGCTTATACTATGAATTTTTAATAAAATGAGCATATTTCTCATAAATGTCTGTTCTCATGATTTTATGCATTAAGTCATACTTAGTACATGTGTTTGTACTAATTTCATACATTTTGTTATATCTAAAGGTGTAGGTGGAGGGTGAGAGGTATGTTGGAGCAAGCTTGGAAACTAGTATTCTTTCAAGCAAGTTGAAGTATGTCCTCACTTGACTCGAGGGCATAACTATCTTTAGATTTCTTTTAATTCAAAGTATTGTAATAGGCTAAGTATTTCTATATTCGTATTATATCGGCCGTGTCCCAAGTATTCTTGAGTCTAAGTTTGGCATATGTTGAGACTTAGTATTTTCTATGAATTTTATATAAAAGATGTTTTTAAGATATTTCGTGTGAAAAGTTTTAATTCCGCACTAATTTTCATACATGTTATGCGATGAATGATGTCAAGGGCTTGTACAAGACCTTGGAGAGGTCAAGTACGCCATGTCACGCACTGAGAGTGCCATATCTTCTAGGGTGTGCTCTTGGGGTGTGTCACAAGTTCACTCAACTCACCAAGTATGCTCCTACTATTTTGGCAGATTCTAGGGCTAAGATGAAAAAAATTATTATGGGGGTCCGACCTTGTGATTAATGAGTGTAGGTCGGCTATGTTAATTCACCATGGATATCTCTCGTCTCATGGTTCATGCCGAGCAGATTGAGGAACAAAAGGTTAAGCAAGTTAGTAGGGAGTTGAAGAAGACAAGAGCTGAAGATGGAAATTCTTACAAGGCTAGATTTGAAGTGCAAGAGAAGCCAAGGTTCAAGAGGAAGTTTTCGAAACAAGGCCCTTCAAACACTCCAAAGATCAACAAAGGTAAATGGTCTACACCTACCCTTAAGAAGGGAGAGGTAGTGGTCCTTATGTGGATATGTCACATCCGGGGAGCACCCCCTAGAAGTAACATGGCGTACTTGACCTCTCGGAGGTCTTATACAAGCCCATACTTATCATTCATCGCATTGACATAATAAATTTAGCGGAAAATTTGAAACTTTTCATAGCACATCATATGCTAGAAACTTTACTTCACATATATATAAAGCATAAGTCGTAATATATATTTAGACCTTAAGTTTCTTTGTCATCTTAGACTCAACAACTTTGGAGTACATTAGGGACACGACCCTTAAGACATAAACATAAGTACAATATTTATGACTTTATAGTAAACCATAACATAGAAATCCTTGGACTTAAGGATTCCTTTCCTTGAGCTTGGGAATCACATATAATGCTCCTCAACATTCAAAACAACCTTTAAGCATCCATAACCTACATTTTTTGTAAAAAATAGAGAAGAATGAGATTATTACAATAATGCACTAAGTATGACAACTATGCAAAAACATGCATTTAAAAGGGACATCTTCTTAAAATCATACTTCATGCGTTTTTTAGTGAATCTTTATAAAACCTTTAAACAATAGCATTTATATCATTCATATACTTCATATAAACATATTCAAAGGCCAAACATCACATTAGATCACATATAGAATTTATGACATTTTCAAGTCCTTTTACAGTAAGCTCTTTCACGTTTACAATCAGCATTATTTCCTTTTATTCATTAACTTCCCAAGTAACCGTCTAGTGATACTTAGTGCAATGTATTACCTTAAGGTCACAAGAAAGCATACATATAACTTACACAAGGCAACACCATACCATCATAGGAGTTTAGTACAACATAGACATATTTAAGCCAACACCATAGGACAATTACAGTAAGTTACATTCAACTTATGTCACGCCCCTAGCTACCCCCGAGACGTAGACACGGAACCTAGGACCACAAGTGATCCCAATCTAACCCTGCTGGCATGATCATGAGCATACTAAAGATAATAAACTGATGCGGAAGTTAAATCATAATAAAATCTGATAAGATGGGGAATACTCATATTCTATAACTGAGATATTTGAAAACAATGAGTTTAATACAAAGGATTTATTAACTCAATACTAAGATAAATCTAACTATGTCTGAAATAAGCCTCTAAGCTAGACTAGAAATATTGGGACAAGCCCCAGCTAAATCTAGCAAAAACTGAAACTAAATGACTAAAGATTGAAATGAAACTCATAACTGTTGTCCTGGGAGAATGAGGACTCACCACTGAATCTACTGAACTGGAGATCAGAAATTGATCTATGTGTGATGTGGATGCTGAGAACTTGAACCTACATCACGAGAAGATGTAGCTCATGTATGCGTCAGTACTTGAAAGGTACTGAGCATGTAGGATAGAATAAAGCTGAAATAAAACATAACTTAACAAGCACAAAAGCAAGTAAAATAATATGATCATGATATGCTGATTTCTAAGCTAACTGGATGCAATGACAAATTTATAACATGCTGAAACTGAATACTGAATATACTGATAAATGGTCAATGCAAAGAGTCTGACTGAACTGTGGGAGCTACTAAAAACATGCATTTAAAAGGGAGATTTTCTTGAAAT
This sequence comes from Solanum pennellii, assembly GCF_001406875.1. Lineage (NCBI taxonomy): Eukaryota > Viridiplantae > Streptophyta > Magnoliopsida > Solanales > Solanaceae > Solanum > Solanum pennellii. Next base: position 13,878,203 of record NC_028643.1, on the reverse strand, counting down.
CATACTTTATGCATTTTTGAGTAAATCTTTATAAAACCTTTAAACAATATCATTTATATAATTCATATACTTCATATAAACATATTCAAAGGTCAAACATCACATAAGATCTCATATAGAGTTTATGACATTTTTCAAGTCCTTTTAGAGTAAGCTCTTTCGCGTTTACAGTGCATTATTTCCTTTTATCCATTAACATCCCAAGTAACCCTCGCGTGATACATGGTGGAATGTATTACCTTACGGTCACAAGAAAGCATACATATAACTTACACAAGGAAACACATACCATCATAGGAGTTTAGTACAACATAGACATATTTAAGCCAACACCATAGGACAATTACAGTAAGCTACATTCAACTTACACCTATAATGACTTCACTTTACATACATCATTGTTAGACTTTGTTCATGACCCCAATCTTTGTCCACCAGTGCAATTAACATATGAAGTCCCATAACCCCATACATTTTTAATAAACCTTTCATGAGACCACAAACCTTAACATTTCATACATCAACAAGTAAAGATAACTTCATTCATGTCAATACAAGACCTTCATCATATAATCATTTAGACCAACATAGTGCATATAAGGATAAGATCACATTTCATAGGTTTATACCATGCACATCTTCATAACAAGTATATAGATACTAGAATGTCATGCATATGGACATAAACATAAACATACACATTAGGTCACATTCCTAGGACTTCCTAAGGAGCTACTTGTGCAATGTCTAGATGGGTTCATTACTTCTACCTATCATAAGTAACTTACCTTAAGTCCTCCTATTTAGGATCCTATTCATTCACTTCCATTGTCCATTTTACTTTAGGGAAACTATGGCCTTAACCGACACTAAGACCAATTTGGTGTTGTAGAGACTTACACTAATGGAAGGTGTTCTCACTTAGCCGAAGTAGAACATTAACATGCATCCTAGCATCCTAAATGAATTCACTTTGCTTGATCCTATGTGGCAAGCATAGTTTATGGAATTAAGAGATAGGTCTTCCCTCTTCATACTACTTGATAATTGGGGCCTCTTGTCATGAGAAAACATGGGTGAATCTTCCTCAAAGGGAAGTCATCACTTCATGTGGATCCATAGGTGAGTATTCTTCTAAGGGAAGTCAACACTCTATAAGCAACAAATGGTGAATCTTCCTCCAAGGAAAGTTAACACCTCTCAATGTCAAGTTCATTTGGTGCTAAGCTAAGTTCCCTTTATTGAAAAGTCTTTATTACATTTATTCATAAAACATAGCTTAGAATATTTATTCCTCATATGCTTATAGAATATCCAAGCATCTATCTAGTTTATAATATTCTTGGGAACACCTTGCAATGTCCCTCTATTAACTAGATCATCATTCATGTTTGTGTGTATTTATATGTGAGAAAAACCTTTCACATAACACATAATATCAAGGGTTACCAAGGGTTTTATAGTGTATTGTGACGCTGCTCGAGTAGATTTGGGTTGTGTCCTCATGCAACATGGTAAGGTGATAGCCTATGCCTCTAGGAAACTCAAGGTGCATGAGAAGAGCTATCCAACTCATTATCTGGCGGTCGTAGTGTTTGCCTTGATAATATGGAGGCATTATCTTTACAGGGTACATGTGGACGTATGTACTGATCACAAGAGTCTTCAATATGTGTTTACTCAAAAGAGTTAAATCTTCAACAAAGAAGATGGTTGGAATTGTTGAACGATTACGACATGAGTGTTCTCTACCACCCCGACAAGGCCAACGTGGTTGCGGATGCTCTAAGTCTTATGACCATGGGTAGTATGTCTCATAAAGAAGAATCTAAGAAAGACCCAGTGAAAGATGTTCATAGGCTTGCTCGGTTGGGTGTTCGACTAGAAGATTCTCCAAATGATGGTTTTGTGGCCATCATAACTCCGAACCATCTTTAGTGATTGAGGTGAAGTCTAAGCAACATCTTGATCCATTATTCATGAAGTTGAAGGAATTGGTTCCTGGTAAGCTTAATGAGTCATTCTCCCAAGGGGGGATGGGGTGCTTAGGTACCAAGGTAGGTTGTGTGTACCCGATGTTAATGATTTGAGAAAGAGAATTTTGGAGGATGCTCATGGTTCCCGATATTCTATTCATACGGGTGCCACCAAAATGTATCGCGATCTCAAGAGATCTATTGGTGTGATGGTTTCAAAAGCTGGGTGGTTTGACTCAAGTAATAAATGGTCCTACTTGGAAGCGGAAAGGCATTAACATGGACTTCGTAGTGGGTTTGCCTCGAACGCGTAGGCAAAATGACTCAATATGGGTTGTTGTGAATAGGTTGATGAAATCCGCTCACTTTATCCCCATTAAGTCTACTTATTCGGCGGAAGAGTATGCTAGAATATACTTAACTGAGCTTCCATGAGATCCCTTTGTCCATCATATCGGATAGAGGTGCTCAATTTACCTCTCGTTTTTTGAGGTATTTTCAAAAAGGGTTGGGGTACTCAAGTGAAGCTTAGCACCGCTTTTCACCCTTAAATGGATGGTCAAGCGGAGCGTACCATTCAAACCCTAGAAGATATGTTAAGAGCTTGTGTAATTGATTTCAAGGGGAATTGGGACGATCACCTACCATTGATTGAGTTCTCTTACAACAATAGCTACCATTCGAGTATCTCCATAGATCCTTTTGAAACACTCTATGGTAGGAGATGTAGGTCTTCGGTTGGATGGTTTGAGGTAGGTGAGTCTTCACTTCTTGGTCTCGAGATAGTCTATGAATCTTTGGAAAAAGTTCGGGTGATAAGAGATAGGTTGAAAATAGCCTATTGTCGGAAAAGTCTTATGCTGACAATAGAAGTAGAGACCTTGAATTTGAAGTAGGTTTTGGGTGCACTTGAAGATTACACCCATGAAAGGGGTGATGAGATTCAGTAAAAAGGGGAAGCTAAGTACTCGATATGTAGATACCCATGAGATATTGTAACGGGTCGGAAAAGTTGCTTATGAGTTGAAATTACCTAGTGAACTAACTTCAGTTCATTTGGTATTTCATGTCTCCGTGCTCAAGAAATGTATAGGGGATCCGGTGTCTATCCTCCCTATTGAAGGGTTGGGAGTGAATGAGAATCATTCTTATGAAAAGGTTCCGGTGGAAATCCTTGATCATGTGGCCTTTGTAAAAGTTCTATGGAGAAACCACCTAGTTGAGGGTGAAACATGGGAGGCCGAGGCCGACATGAAGTCCCGCTATTCTCATCTTTTTCCTAATTAAGGGTAGTAGTTCCTATTAATAATGAAAATAATGAATAAATTTGATTTTGTCTTATTTACTAAGTATGTGCATATTTTTGTAAAGGTTTATGTCAAAATGAGTTTTCATGAAAAAGGCTTTTTGTATTAACTTGGACTAATGTGAAATGTATGTTTTTGCCTTCTTGAGATTTTTGGTCTTTTCGATGTTATCTTGATAAGAATAGCATGATAACTCATTGGTGTCATTTTGAGCTCACGTTAATGTCAAGAAGGTAGTTCCTTATTCTGTGTTGTGAAAAGTTGAGCTCTTATGTATTTTGACTTGTGACTTGAGTTGCTATGTGTAATGTCACGGTTATGTGTTGAATGGAGTTGTGAATTACTCCTTTGAGTTGTAACTCATGTTGATTACATGTTGTTGGTTGGGCTGCTAGTATTGAGTCTATCCTCTCCCTATAAAAAGATTTTAGCATCATTCGGGGATGAATGTTCCTAAGGGGGATAATGTAACACTCAGAAAGTCAATGACTTAGTCTAGAATCTCACATGATGAGCTAAGACTCGAAACATTGTTTCTAGGTGTAAAATAATGTATTGAAACTAATTAGGAAGTGTTAGAGTCAAAATGTCAAGAAACGACCATGACGTCCGAAGACTAGTGAAACAGAGGCTAGTGTGCCTTGGCATGTTTCATAGGGTTTTAAGAGTTGGAATTTAGTGAAATTTGATAAAAAGGTGTTAAATACATGGAAGAGTGCGTTTAGGGTCGAAACGTCCGGGTACGACTCCCCAAGTACCAACCTAAGGGTCCTTGGAGAGGACCCTACATTTAGACCCAAAAGTTGTCATTCGACAGTAGCCAATCGACGAACCATCGATGGGTCAGTGGCTCATCGATGGTGTCGCTGGTCAAGACATAGATTATCCTCAAAAAGGCCTCAAAAACCAAGTCTCTTATCAGAACCATAGATGACCATAAATATCGTAACGTGTTTTATTAATTAAAAAAATAAATAAGGTAAAAGTTGAGGGAACTGACCATAAATGTAGTTCAAATGGGTCCCATCACATTTAATGATATTCAGTGAATGGATATTTGCAATTTAATAGAAAATGATGGGTCTTTTGTGGAGCTATTGATGTAGTCTAAAGAATAAAGCTGAAAGCACAATCCCTATTAAGTAAACTGATCTTTGAAAATACCATTATATATATTGAAATTATTTGTTAAAATCTTTTATAATCAAATCCTAATAAGTAATATCACCTGTTATGATTAAGTACTAAAGAATAAACTCTATAAAATATTACGTGATTTATTGAAGTAAAATACATCTTAATTAATTAATATTAAGTAAAATGAACTGTAAATTTAAATACATGGCGTGCATACACTGGATTGGTGTATACACCCGGTACGGACAAGTTTTACCCTTATAAAATAAAAGATGATGCTTATAATAAATCAGTGGAATAGATATGTTCTTCTCATCTCTCATATTTTAATTGATGAAATTATATTTGATTAAATGAAAATCATCTTATGTTTTAGAATTGAACTAGAGAGCAATGTGCTAAAGAATGTGCAACATACTTTACAATAAGAAAACATTAATATCTTTATTGTAAGCTTTATGTTTTGTATTTATTTCAAACAACTAATAAACATTCATAAATTAAATGATTTAATATAGTAATAAAACAATATATTCAAACAATAAAATAATTATTTTAGTGAATTTTTTTCTTTATCGCTTTCTGATCCTTAAATTAACATGCGAACATAAACACAGGATAACTCAAGCGAACATAAACACAGGATAACTCAAGGAAATATGTATAATGCATGTGTACAATTATTTTCAATCATGTAAATTTTCTTAAGATAAGGTATCAATTAATAGTCATGTTTTTTTTTCACAGGATCCCCTGGCTGATAACAAAGGAGCATAAACTCACCTACAATTGATCTTTTGCATTTTTATATAATTTTTAAGATATTATTTATTCCCTGACTGATAACAAAGGAGCATAAACACACCTACAATTGATTTTGTGCATTCTGATATAATTTTTAAAATATTGTTTACAAAAAGATCTCTATATATAATATAATATAATATAATATAATATAATACAAAATAATATAATATAATATAATATAATTAATAGCTATTTTTTTCTAATTTGTAGATTTTCACAAAAAATTGAACTTATTAATTAAAACAATACTAACAAATTATAAAACATCTATACATAACTTATCCTTCCATCTCAGTCTCACTTCACGTAATCTTCACTAATTAATATATCTATAAATTTTTTAAACATTTTATATTTTATCAATAAATTATTTAATTTAATATGCATTCTTTTTTAGAGATAAGGTGGTTCACAATTATCCTTATTAATCTAAGAACATAAATATGTATAGATAAATATACAATCTTATTTTATGAACTTATATTTGGTAAAATGAAAATCGTTTCATTTTGCAAGTTTGAACTAGAGAAGGTGGTTCATAATTTATATTTGTTATTTCTAACTCAAAAAATTATTCATTTTAAAATATTCACGCGACGCGGGAGAATGCATACTAGTACACATTAATACGATGGGTTACATGCGTGAAATGCTTACCCATAAACTATTGTGTATATATATAAAAAGAGAAAAAGGACAAATATATCCTGAACTATCGTAAATGGTATGTAGATACCTTCAGTCATACTTTTGAAACATTGATGCCCTTGTCGTTTAAAAACTAGAGCACATATATATTTCATTATAACAAAAGACTAAATGGGGACACGTGACACAATTTAATCGGTCGATAAATATCAAATCGATAGATAAGATTATGACACGTATATCCGTTAGTATAAATGATATGTATACTCTAGTTATTGAACGACAAAAGTACTAATATCTCAAAAATATGACAAAAATATTTAAATATAATATAATAATTTGAGATATTTTTTATTGAACATCAAAAGTATCAATATCTCAAAAATATAAAAAGAGATATTTAGATTCTATTTACGGTAGTTCCAGTTATATCAATCCTTTTTTTCTATATAAATAATGACGATGATGATGGTAAATATAGTAGTGAACGGCACCGATCCAACTCCACCGCCTTTGATCAAATACATCGGCGCGCGTCTTATCTCCACCGTCTTTCATATTCCTCAAACCTATAAATAACTATGAACTATTGTTTTGGTTCCATCACGGTTTGGTTTGGTTCCAGTTGTACTTTTTGGTGTTCTTGAGGATATGCACTGTGTTTGATCAAGACACTTTGTAATTATTGGTATGATGATGATGGGTAATTATTGTGGATTATGATAGTGGATGATTATAATTGTTTGATCAAGATATGGGTGATTATTCCATCCCTGTTCGTTTTTTGCTTTATTTCTATGATTTAGCTGGTATCTTGAGGATATAGCAGTGTTTGATTGTTGAGATGAGTAGTTATTGTTGATCAAGATACTGGTAGTTATTGTTGATCAAGATACTGGGTAATTATCGTTGATCATGGGTAATTATTGTATGATCAAGACACTGGGCCAATTATTGTATGATCTAGATATTGGGTCACTGAATGATTTAGATACCGGGCCAATTACTGTATGATATAGATATAGGTAATGATTGTTGATCAAGATATGGGTGATTATTGTATATTGATGGGTGATTATTGTATATTGATTCCTTCCTTTAGGGGAGCAATTGGTTTGGATTTTGATTTCTTAGCCATCTCAGAATTATATAAATCTCACCTTAAGGTTGAAGAAAGAGGAATGTAGATTTTGGGATTTTTTGACATTTTCTTTTGGCCAATTTGTCGGTTTTTTTGTTGTTCTTTGTTTGATCAAGTATGGGCAATGATGATAAGGGAATGATTGTAGGTACCTACCTTCCAGTGGATTGCATGATTCTCCTTCTACGCTTGTTGTTACCTAATCTTCATATCATTTCCTTTATTTGTTCTCATTTCTTGTGTATTATATAGTGCATTGCAATCCTTTAGATTGATTCTAATAAGAGCAGACAGCAGATGCGTGAGCAAGAGTGTATTTTCACAGCTACAACCATTTTTCTTGGGGTACTTTTATATGAGTCGACTAAATAATTGAAGGCTCGTTTATGGGCCTATATAATTAATTATTTTTCCAATTCTAGTTTAAATTTTTTTTTTCCTAATTTCACATTTTATTTTATTATAGTTTTTAAAAATTTCTACTATTTAAAAAAATTACAAAAATTTTCACAGATACATCTCCTCTCTAGGACATTTCTATCCTCTCTCGAATACATCTTTATCCCCTCTTAAATGCATCTTTCCTCACGGATACACCCATATTTTCTCTCTAGTACACTTATCCTCTCTCGAATTCATCCGTGAGATATGTGTGTGCAAGTTTTTTGAATAGTGTCACGACCGATGTATCCATGTTTATGTTGATGTATCCAAAAAAATTTAATTCTAAGAAATTTTTGTGAGTATAGATATAATGTAATTAGCTCTTAACACCATGAAAATTTATGTAATTTTTATTTAATTTATGTGACATATTTTTCTCCGTAGTTAATTTCAAAAGAATGATACATTAATATATTTAATAACTTTGACTTCAAAATATTCATTTTATTCTTAGTAAGATGATTTATAATCATATGAGCATCTATGGTTTGTTTTAGACTACGAGTTTTAAAAAAAAAAATTTAAAAAAAAATTCTTGTTAAGTTAAATAAACATTACATAAATCGAAATGGAGTTGGTACAAATGTTAGATCCATTTTATATTTATAAAATTAAAGGTTTTATAACTATTTTGCCTTTTAATAATACTAACAATTAAAATACTAAAGTTCTTTCACTATTATTTTTAATAGTATACTTTTATCAATATTCTGCCGATAATAACCCAAATTGTAGTAAAGTAACTTAATTTGAAATTCAAGTATTTATATCAATTGTAGAACATTTGTTTTTGAGTTGTAAAGCATTCATAATCTAATATTTAATATGCTTTTTACTCTCTAATGCATTATAATTCAAGAGTGTAAGAAGTAGAAAATCAAAACTAAAAAGTGCAACTCACTATTATATGAAGGTCGTTATAAGTTAATTGTCACTCATTAGAGATATATATGTCATATGTTAATTGTCATAAATGAAACAATATGAAAATTATAAGAGATAAATTTATTTATAGTAAAAAATTATTTATGAAAATGGAGTACAAATTTTATATTTTAATATGCTTATCACACTATAAATTTATTTACTTATATGAATATGTAATTTATTTTATTTTGGAAAGTTACAAATTTGATGTTTTATGAAAATTTGGTATGAATATTTTTATATATCCTCATTGTAAGAAGTTCTTTACTTTATAATATAGAGAATTTTACTCAAAATAAGTTATCACGTCAATTGATCATATTAATTGTAATATATTAATATGAATTTTTTAGATAAACATCACGTAAATCAAATTTCTAAGTCTTAACAAATCATTAATTTAGAATTACCTTTAGACCTATAAAAATCATTAGTATGTTGTAAAAATAAAAATTTATCCTACATTTATTTAATAGATATTTTTGGTTTGATTAAAATTTTACCGTATAAAAAATAAGTAGACAATATCTCATTAAAATAGACTAACTAAAATTAGTCTATATTAAGAAAAAAATATGATTGAAAATGTTATCCATATTAAATGTCACATAATTAGAATATACATGCATTTAAGAAATTATATTTGGTTATTTTGTCATTACAAATCTATTACAACTTTCTTAATATCATAAGATAGAAAGAAACATTCTAGAATCTTTATTATTTGTTTATCAATATTCTGCATAATAACCTAAACTATAATAAAGTAACTTAATTTGAAATTCAAGTATTGATATCAATTGTGGAAACATTTATTTTTTTGAGTTGTAAAACATTCATAATGTAATATTTAATATGCTCCTTACTCTCGACGCATGACACTAATTTATTATAATTCAAGATAGTAAGAAGCAGAAATCAAAACTAAAGTGGAACTCATGACTATCATATGAAGGTCCTTATGAGTTAATTGTCACTCATTAGAGATATATATGTCATAAATTGTCGTAATGAAACAATATGAAAATTATAAGAGATAATTTATTTATAGTTGAAATTATTTATGAAAAATGGAGTATAAATTATATATTTTAATATGTTTATGTCATATACATATTAGTTTAAAGAATTTTCACACTATAAATTTATTTACTTATATTAATATGTAATTTACTTTATTATGAAAAATTACAAATTTGATGTTTTATGAAAAATTGGTATGAATATTTTTATATGTCCTCATAGTAAGAAGTTCTTTACTTTATAATATAGAGGAATATTACATAAAATAAGTTATTACGTCAATTAATCATATTAATTGTAATATATTAATATGATTTTTTAGATAAACATCACGTAAATCAATTTTCAAGGTCTTAACAAATCATTAATTTAGAATTAACTGTACACCTACAAAAATCATTAGTATGTTGTAAAATTAAAATTTTGTCATACATTTATTTAATAGATATTTTTGATTTGGTAAAAACACCGTATATAAAATAAATAGACAGTATCTCATTAAAATAGACTAATTAAAATTTATCTATATTAAGAAAAAAATATGATTGAAAATGTGGATCCATATTAAATGTCACATTAATAGGATATACATGGTATTTATCAAAAGATATTTGATTGTTTTATCATTACAAATCTATTACAACTTTCTTGATATCATAACATAGAAAGAAACATTCTAGAATCTTTATGATTTAACAAATTTTCCCTTGGTGTCCTTAACTTGGCTCTTCTATATAATAAAAATTCTTCCTTTTAATCCTACCGTGCTGTTTAGGTTTTAAATTGTCCCTTTATATTGAAGATACTAATTACATTCTTGGAAGGACCAAGGGTCGTACCCTCTCGCATAAAGTATGTAGCTCTTACCGTCAATCATCGTGGCTTTTTGCTTTTTAGAACGGTATATTTAGCTCCCCAGGCCTACTAGGACATTCTATTGTAGTCTTAAGTGTCACAACCATACATGGAAGCTATAATTTTGAATTTGATATCTTGAGTTTCCTATTGAATGCGAATTTTTGATGCTCATCATGTGTCTCTTCGCAGAAGCTTCTTTTGCCTTCTTAGTTGGTATGGTCTTCAATGAATGTCATTCTTAGTAGAATCAAGCTTCGTTGTTTGTGATCGGTCGGGAAAGATGCAGCAGTTCCCAGGCCTTTGATTATGTGTCTGATTTTTCAGTCTCTCAAAGCTTTATCAAAACTTGTATGATATGTAAGTTCTTGACTATGATAATTCTTTTCACAAGTGTGTATTGTGTGTTTTGCTGCCAATTTTAGTTCTTACTTGTGTTCTTTGATTATCCTGATGTCTTTTTAAGGTGGTATGGGTACCGGATAATGTCAAAAGTCAATTCGGGATTTTTGATAGTGTTTCTTTGCTTTTTCTATCCTAGCTACTTATCTTCTCTGCCTTTTTCCTTGTTATCATGCCAACTTGTTTTTTTATTGGTGAATGAATGTGTAGACCACCACATGGTAGTAGTAATAGAGGAATAGTTTTTTTCAGAGGTTTGTATCCTGTATACATTCATGTGCACCCTATTTTTTGGTCTTTTTGGTGCTTGCACTTCAATATATTGTGTGCTATGTAGTGGTGGTGCATAATTGCAGTCTTTTTGATTAATTTTCAATGTTATTGGATGGAAATTAGACTCTGGTGAGGTCCAAGATGCAATTTCATGTTTTCTTCCAAGTTCTGATAATTCTACGGTTTTTGTTGTCAGGATTCCTCTGTTGGTGTACATTGTTATTTTTACAAATATGAAACATGGCAATTTCCTTGTATTTAATCAGAATATTGGAAATTTGGCTCCAGGCATGCCTCTACTTGGATCTTCTATTCTAGACCTATATGTCACAACCATACAATGGAGCTATCTGTTTGGATTTGATATCTTGACTTCCCTTTCCAATGCTAATGCTAATCATGTGTCTCCTTGCATCAACTTCTTTCACCTTCTTTATTTGGTTTGGTCATCAGCGGATGTCATTATTAGCTTTCAGGAACACATGGATGGAAATCTAGGTGCAAGTGGTTCTACAGGAAAAAGTGTCTTGTTGCGGTGTTTGTGGTTGGGGAAGATGCATCAATAGGTCTTTGACTATATAGGTACTGGATTTTCAGTTTCTCAAATCTTTGTCAAAATAGGTGCTTTATAGAAGTTCTCAACTATGATAATTCTTTTCAGAAGTGTGCTCTACTGCCAGTCAGATGCTCGTGTTCTTTGATGATCCTGATATCTTTATGGTGTTATGGGCATCAGATCCAAGTCAAAAGTCATTTCTGGATCTTTGATAGTGCTGTAAAATACTCCTTTGCTTTTTGTGTCCTAGCTATTTGATCTTCTCTGCCGTTTCCCAATGGTTATCACGCCACTTTTATTTTATTTAGTGGTGAATATCAATGTGTAGACCACATGGTGACAGTAATAGAGGATTAGTTTTGGGATCTTTAAAGGGTTGTATCCGGTGTGCATTCCTGTACACCTTGTTCTTGATCTTTTTCGGTCTTGCAACTTCAAGATGGATATTATTTGGCTTCAACTGGGATTTTCAATCTCTGTCTTTATGAGTACTGAGAATCTCATTTCTATTTTCTTCAAACAGAGTACTTCCTCGCTTTATAAAAAATTACTGCTGCATGGAAGCTCTCTAGCACTCTTCCGTGCTGCAACCCTTTTTAGTTTTTGTCTAGATGCTTATATCCAATTGATGAGATTCCTGGTGCTTGATGTATATGGTCTTATTGAACACCGTGTTAATCCTCAATACTCAATCCTGGATCTCTTGACAGCCCCTATAAGTGGGTTCGCCCTTACTTTCTCACCTGTGTTTGTTGGATGGTTGACAGTTGAGTGGATTAGATTTGGAAAATTTTGAATATTGATGATGTGATTAGTTTTTTAGAGTTGGTATTTGTTCCTGTACATCCTGTTACTTTGCAACTTTTGTGCTTGCACTGCAATTTGAATATTGTCAGGCTTTGATAGAGGGGTGATTTGAGAAGATGAGTTTCGCAATCTTGTCTGTGGCATTTTGTTGCAGGTTTTGTCAGCTTTGCACACAACTCTTCCCTAAATTCCTCTACTTGCTTACGTTGGGCCTTATAAAGCAGCGAATTCTTCTTTTCATGGAGTCACCTTATTTGTCCACATGTGATCAGGTTTCGTTAGTTCAGTCTTTTATGAGTGGAGTTAATTTTCAATTCAGTTTTTCTTACCTAAGGACTTCTTTATCTTTGTCAAAAATATTTTTCTATGGAACTTCCTCAATTAGGACATTATTTTCACCCGTGTTTTATATTCTGCTGCCATGAAGTTCCAATTCTGCCCACTTGTGTCCGTTGATGATCAAATTGATGAGGTCTTTTATGTCTATGAGACACCTGATAAGCACTTTGGTCCATTCTAGATCTTTTGATATGTGTGTAAAATACTTCTTTACTTTTGCTCGTTTAGCTTGTTATCTTCTCTACTTTCATTTTTTTTCCGGTTATCCCACAATTTTTTTGGTTGTATAGATGTGTGCACTATGTGGTAACACTATTGTGGACTTTCAAATTTGGAAACTTCAGTGCTTGGTTAACCGACTTGCGATCCTCTTCCAACCTTTTGATCTTTTTGGTTCTTGCACTGCTATTGTGAGTACCCTGTAGTCTACCAACACTTTTATGCATGGAAATTAAATCAGTAGCTATTAGTTATGTTTTTTTTTATCTGTTTTCTTTGTAATAGGTCTATCATTAGTAACTATTAATTATGTTTTTCTGTTTTCTCTGTAATAGGTTTTGTAGCAGGGTTTTCCCTTTCCATGTAGCAGTTGTTTCCTGCGTATTAGTTATTAGCAGTAAAGATGTTATTTCTCCACTTTCTCATTTCATTAGTAGTGGGAACTTATTTCCTTGTTATTAGGTGGGTGGTTAGTCACCAATGTTGTATTTAAGTTGTTTGAATTCAATAGAAAGATAAGCAGAAAATTATTTAAGTCATTGAGTACTTCAAACTCAAGAGGTCGCAGGTTCTCTCTTAACGAACCAGCACCATAGGTCGTAGGAAGGAAACTTCAGATTCAATATTACAGCGCCTCATAACCAGATCCATATCGGGGGACCATAACAATTTGGTATCAGAGTCGGAAGTTATGGGAGATCTAAGATAACAAAAACTAGCACAATTACTGACTTTGTTCCAAGAAGAGCGTGCAACCAATTTAGCCAGGCAGGAAGCCATAAATGTTTGTTTGGATGCACTAACGAAGGATTAGCAAATTCAAAGGCAGATGTTGAAGCAACTGAAAATGGAAGTCACAATTGCAGTTGGAAAGGTAAAACAGTGGTTGCAGGCTCGGTATCACAATCAGGTAGGAATACCATGATTCCTAAATACTCGAAATAGGATTTTCCATGATTTCGTGGCCACGGAGACCCCTTGGGATGGCTGAATAGGTGTGAGCATTTTTTCGACAGCAAGAAGAAGAAAGAATTGGACTCGCTCCTTTTCATTTGGAAGGAATTGCACAACTCTTGTTTCTTCAACTAGAGAAAGATATGCGTAAATGCACTTGGGATGAGTTCAAACATCAATGTAATCTTCGTTTTGGACCACCAATTAGAAGTCAAAAGTTGGGAGAATTGGCTAAGTTATGCCAAATTGGATCTGTGGCAGATTATGATGAAAAGTTTAAATAATTGGTTTCATGGGCCTGTACTCTTACACAAGCACAATAAATTGAATTTTACAGTAGTGGTCCTGCTGATTATATAGGAATTGAGGTAGAGTTGCATAGTCCTCCAGATTTGTCTATGACTATGAGTACCTCTCGACTTTATGAACGCAAAGAACAACCCCTTGGTTTGCAATTGTAAGATGTTTGTAAATCAAAGACAACAAATTCATCACTGCAACAACCCACTAGATCTGTGAAGAAATTGACAAGATCTGAAATGGATTAAAGATGACTTAAGGGACTTTGTTTCAATTGCGACGAACTATTCACTTGGGGCCATCAGTGCAAAAAATGATTCTGGATTGATTTCATTAACGATGATGAAGAGTTACTTTCCACACTTAGCGCTTATGCGCGATTTGAAGGATGGGAGTAATGTTAGTACCCAATTAGTCTGCTAACAGTTTTATGCATGGAAATTAAATCAGTAGCTATTAATTATGTTTTTTTTCTGTTTTCTATGTAATAGGTCAATCATTAGTAGCTATTAATTATGTTTTTCTGTTTTTTCTGTAATAGGTTTTGTAAAAGTGTTTTCCCTTTCCATGTAGCAGTTGTTTGCTGTGTAGTAGTTATTTGCAGTAAGGAGGTTATTTCTCCACTTTCTCATTTCATTAGTAGTGGGAAGTTATTTCCTTGTTATTAGGTGGATGGTTAGTCACCAATGTTGTATTTAATTTATCTGAATTCAATGGAAAGATAAGCAGGAAATTATTTAACTCTTTGAGTACTTCAAACTCAAGAGATAGGAGGTTCTCTCTTAACGAACTAGCACCATAGGTCGTCGGAAGAAAACATCAGATTCAATATTACAATGCCCCATAACCATATCCATATCAGGGGACCGTTACAGCTATCTGATATTGTCCGGGTTTTGACAGAAGGGGTTTTTTAGTTTCGTCTATGACATCTATAGTGATTACTTAGGTATTTTTGGGTTGGTCATATTTGCACTTAACTGTTGCCTTCTTTCTGTTCTTGCAACCTTTTGTTAAAGGGAAGTGAATTATTCTTTTCGTGGAGAGGCTGTGTCCATCCTTTTGTTGTTGACGTTTCTTTAGTTAAGCTTTCATGACTATCAATATTTCCGATTCAGTGTTTTTACCTAATGACTACTTTAAGGATTGAAGTTGATTGGAGTGTTAGTCAATTTTTTTGAGGTTTCTTATTTCAAAACATAGGAACCTTTTTTGCTAGAATGATTTGTTATCATATTAGATATCTGATAGTTTACTCCTTCGTCCTTTTAATATTTTTTTTCCTTTCTCATTCGACTCTTCTAAATATTTTGGCCTAAGTTATGACTATTTTAGTCAATCTTAATTTGAAGAATATGAAACAAAATTTACTCGAAATAAAAGTAATATGTTAAGCTACAAAAGATATGTCTATTAACATGGATTTGTTGTCCTTCATGTCCCAAGTCATTGCTGAGCGTTTTAATTATCTAGGTTAGACTCATTTTTAACTTTTTAATGTTTGAGAATGTTTATTCAGCATGAGTCCAGAATCCAACATTATAATCTATGTGTACTTTCATAATACAACAATCATACATAAATATTCCTGAAAAAGTGGTAAAAAGTTGCATTGATGTAGGCATCCGGAAGGGTCTTCCACAGTTTATTGAAGAATGAATTTCTACAAGGGTCGACAATATTATTTTGCTGTGGTTCCAAATAAAATTTTCTCATTATGTATATTTTTGTTAGAATAACAAATAATAAAGAAAAGTGGTGAACATTTGACCTCAAACAAGTAGATCGTCTCTAAAAATATTATTTTATGTTGTTGCGCTGTACATTTTTTAACGATCTGAACTTATTTATAACTAATATAGATTATAAAAAAATTTCACATATTTTTTTTACACAAGGAGTTATGATAACCATAAAATTATCAGATTCTATATTTTTCATGCATAAAAAAAAGAATAAGTGATGTTTAATCGCTACATAAAAATGACTCAATTTTAACAAGACAATAATATATCAAACATATAATATGCTATAATATGATAAATTATGTAAAAGATAAAACTAATTATATATTAAGATATTTTTAATCATTAATTATACTTTTATAAAATTTTGAGATATGTGATAATGTCAAATCCTTTAATTTCTCTATAAATGTTCTAAAAACCTACAAAAATTTACTTTTTGTTTCTTATAATAGTCAATGCTTGGTAAAGTTGTTCAAAAGGTTATAAAGATTCACGCGGGTAAGTTACCTAGTTTTAATATAAAAAGAGAGCTCTTGCACTCTTATTTTATCCAGAAAACATTGCAATTTGAACAGTCTTTGCACCAAAGAGGGAGGAATTTTTGAATCTGGAACTTATCAAGTATGAAACTTGGCTCATCTTTTGTATAACAGGTCATGTACATTGCCATTTATATAAACACAATGGTACCAATTTTTTTATGTGTAAAAGATCGAGATGCTTCCTATATTCATCCCAGATCATATCAAAGTCCAAGTTGGAAGTTTTTCAATGAATCTTGTTCTTTGAAAACTCTTTCAATTTAAGCTTTGTATTAATTTTCATAATATGGTTGAATATGTTATTTTGATCGTCATGCAAGTTTTGAGGTTCACTGAATCTTGTTCTTCTAATAGTTAAGCGTTCTACTAATTTTCTTAATACAATTGAAATTTCCATTGATTATAGGCAAGTTTTGTTCTGTCATTTTCTGTGTTCTTTTTGTCGTTTTGATATATATTTAGTAAATGACACTTGACACATGGTATACTTTGCAAGATGTTGCTAAACAGATAATTTGTTCTTTTTTCTCTTCTTGTTGTCGTTGAGGTATATTTTGTCAATGGCACGTCACACATGGTATACTTCGCAAAATGTAGCTAAACAGATAATTTGTTCAGCCAATTGTCACTTCACAGATCCTTCATTGATGTTTTCGTTACTTTGTTTTTTCATGTTCTACTACCAGCTATAATCTTAGGAAATGATATTTTGGTAACGGAAAAGGGCCTAAAATACCCTTGAATATTGAAAATGGTACAAAATTACCCTTCATCCACCTTTCGGCTCCAAAATACCCTTTTCATCCACCTATTGGCTCCAAAATACCCTTGTCATCCACCTTTGGGTTCAAAATTGACCACTTATTTAATTGTTTTAAAATTAAACTCTTTAAATATTTTTAAAAATACTTGACGTTCAACTATTGGTTATAATTTTAATTTATTAATATAATTTATAAACCAACCCACTACCCACTCATTACTTACTAAACCTCACCCAATTTATAATTCAATTATAATATCAAAATCGTCATAAACACTACTAAAACGCGATGAAATTATAGATTCCTGAAAATGACATCCATAATTATTCGAGCCCAAATCGAAGCCCCAAATAAATTTAGGTTGAGCCGCTTATTTAGGAGGACACTTTCTTTCAAAATTGAATTAGAAATTTATGATTAAAGGTAAAGAAGTAATACATCTGGAATTAATTCATGCACTTTTTTTAAATATAATTTTATAAATATTTATGATTTGTTTTAAAACCGTTAATATATTATTTTGAAAAAAAATTACCGAAGTAACATCACATAATTGAGACGTAAGAATAATTATGATGAACATAGTCAGACTTTTAAGTTTATCGGTGATTTTTATTTAGTCACTTGAATATATGATAATTTACTTCTATAATTTTTAAAAACACTCAATTGGCAGTAGCTTGCATTAATAATGTGACAGGTTTATTAATTTAGAGGAATTTAATTAGTAATGGGTGGGTAGTAGATTGAATTATAAATTATTTTTATAAGTTAAATTATAACAAATAGTTGAGCGCCACATATTTTAAAAAATATTTAAATAGTTTAAATATAAAATCGTTAAATAAGTGGTCAATTTTGAACCAAAAGGTGGATGACAAGGGTATTTTGGACCCAATAGGTGGGTGGGAAGGGTATTTTAGAGCCAATAGGTGGATGAAGAGTAATTTTGTACCATTTCCAATACTTTAAGGGTATTTTAGACCCTTTTCCGTTTTGGTAAAGAGGGATCCGGCCGTGATTTCGGGCATTCAGGTTTTTAGGAGCTCTCCTGGAATTCTCTATGTAATACACATTTTTCGGTTAGACCTATCTGCTTTCTCCCCTTCCCCTAATGGGGGTAAAGTTGTCGATTTTGATGACATGATATTGCATGTGCTTTCGTTACTTTTTTTTTCATGTTCTACTACCAACTATAATCTTAGGAAACTATATTTTGATAAAGAGGGATCCGACCGTGATTTCGGACATTCAAGTTCTTAGGAGCTCTCCTGGAATTCTCCGTGTAATACACATTTTTTGGTTAGACCTATCTGCTTTCTCCCCTTCACCTAATGGGGGTGAAGTTGTCGATTTTGATGACATGATACTACATGTTTTCACAAAGCTGCAACTATTTTTGGTGGTCTGGAGTTGATATATCTACTTAATCTTGTAGTCAAATGTTCCATCCTGCTGCCTTCTATAAACATCCCTGCTTGGCTGGAATACAACTCGAGTTCTTTTCTCCTGCCAGTTGTCTTTCTGATCTGGTAGGCTTTAATTTCTCCCTGATGCATGTTTCTACTCTTTGGTTGTGGCTGCTGGATGTTTGGTCGGCAGGCCAAGGAAGTTTTTTTTTTTGTGAGGTTTCTTCAATAGTGCAACTAGTCTTGTGTGTTCATTTTTCTGATGACCAGAGACATTGATGATTTTCGGGTATTTTACAGAATTAGATATGTCTGGATTTGTTGGTGCTGTTGGATCCATAAGTTTCTAATTTTGCTATATAGGTATGGACTGAGGAGACCTGTCAATTGTAGAAAATAACGTCTACAGAATGCTTGGCCTCCTGTGCTGGAAGTGAGATCCGAAGGGTGAGCATACGATGCAGGGTATCTCTTTGTAGGTTTGCAGATATATTTTGAAGTTTGACTTTGCTGTAAATTCTCACTTTTGCTAGTTTCTCAAGGCATTCAAGGACTTCCTGTTTAGGTTTCACCAATTTCTTTCTGCTTCTACATGAGGTAGTGATGGTAAGGGTATAGACCATGCAGTCTCTGTTGTTGGATGTCAATAATATTTGTAATGAAGTAAACTTTGTCACTGGTACCTGGAGCAGATCATCTTTTCTTGCATCTTCTCCTCTGAAACACTATTCATTAGAAATTTCTGAGTCTCCTCTTGTAGATGTTGCTTTTGTATTTCATGTTGTTAGGCAATTATTTCATTCAACGTGAAGAGCTCCCCATCCCATGTCTTCTGGTTTTCTTTATTTTCTACCCAGAATTTTTAAATGGAGTATGTGTGCTAGAGCAGTGGAATTTTGGTGTGTTATCTACCACGAGCAAGTATTAGTTGCACAGTGATATTGTGTTACCCACACAATTAGCTCGGTGATTTAATGCACCAAACATGAGAAGAGACATAATGAAGGAGTTTCTAGGAAGCAGTCTGTTATAGTCATTTGCAATGGTTCTGATAATTCGATTCTTGTTTTTAAAGTAATTATTGTATTTGCTGTTTTTGATCATTTACCTGTAAAATAGAACTCCAAATGTGAGTACTATTTTTGAAGTTGAGGAAGGTATTAGCATCTTGAAGTAGCTAGTGTGCTTTGGATTCTGTTTGTTGTGGTTTTCCTTTTTTAAGAATGGCCACTGAATGGGGTATTTCTATTTTCTAAATTCCAGTTGTCCAAATTTTCCACAGATAATTTGAGTGGGGTGTTCTTTTTTTAAGCTTAAGTTCTCCAATTTCACCAGTTAATTTTGAATGGGGTACTTTTCGGCCTTTAAGGTCCAGTTGTATAAATTTTCCAGTAATGATTCAGGAGTCATCGCTTAGAGATTTTGCTTTGGATGAACTTGTTGGTCCATATTTTTTCCTCTTTTCCGTCAAGTTCTTGTCGCTACTTTGCTAGGACTGAAGGACATACCTTTTCGATTAAAATACACAAATTCGGTTCTCGCCATTTTAGTTGAGAAGTTGGGAGGATGGTGAATCGGTTGTTGTTGAGCGTGTTAACAGAAAAAGGTCGTGGTATGACGTGGACTTTGGAGCATCTTAAACAAGATAAGGTCCTCGTATGATCACTTGGATGACCGTTTATACATTGACCTTTTCTAGTCATTTTTGCATGTTTTTTGAAGTATTTGAGTATTTGATTTGGATCAACATTACAAGGGCTTCTGGTGGTATGATCACTTGAATTTATGTTTATACATTGACCTGTTCTTGTCATTTTTGCATGTTTTGAGGTATTTGAATAGTTGTTTTGGATCAACATTACAAGGGCTTCTGGTTATTTTGTATGGGTGTGTGTTCAACTACACTAGACTGTTCTTGTAACTCGGTAGTAGTCTAATGTGCTTTCTCCTACAATGTGTAGTAATTTATTAATCTCTGTGCAACTTGCAGTTTATGAAGGATGAGTGTTCTGTTCAGGCGGCTGTGTCGGATCAAGTTTTAATTAACGAGCAAGAACTCAATATCCTCAAAATTATTGTCTCCTCTCACATGTATGGAATGCAGTTAATGAATACAGATGGTGTACATGTAATATTCTAATGAGTTTAGGTGTTGAAGTTTTCTTTCAGATACTCAGTAACTTTTAGCAAAATAAGTTATTTAGTCTGAATAAATTTGAATTTTGAATTTTAGTTAGTTTGTTTATGTTGTTGAGATATTTTAGGTTGTTTAAATTTTCAATTATGCATATTATGTATTTTATGTTGGCGATTTAAAACCTCTCAATGCTTAATAAAATTATTGAAAGCTATTTTAATCTATTGAGAGACATTCCAAATTTTTTTGATCCCCTATTTCTTTTAAAAAACACCAACAATAGGTGAGAAGTAGATTGTTGTTTTGGGTTGTTATGACGAGTTGGGTGTCTCATTCTTTGGCTTCTCTTGCAAGCTTATTTGGTCTCTTTTGATTTGGGGTTGGTACCTGTTAAGTTAGTATTTTGGATGTGATAAAGCTTTGAGTTCAGGTAGAAATCAAGGAGATACTTTTCCTCAAAATATTGACTAATGGAAGTTTAACCCCAGAAGAACCACTTGAACTCAAAATTCATAATGTTTAAAACTTTCTCTTACCTTGAAACATACCATAATTTGGCAGATGGCGAGAACATGGAAGGATTCCATGTGTATAGCGATGGAACTGGTGCAAAAAATTGATTTCAGGGTACATACTGTTCTTTTTTTGTGAAGATACTTTGTAGCCACAGAACTGGAGAATCTGCTTTCTGGATATATTACATATATAATTTTAGTTATTGAAGGTGAAATAGAGGATTTTACAAATGCAACTTCTTCATGGTATGAGATGTATGTTGAGTTGTACGATAGAATTGATTTTCACGTTCTGGTCCAGCGTTTCTTCCAATGTACAATTCTCCTCATAAAAAGACTAGGACCAGTTGGAGCCATGAAATTTTTATTTTTTATCTGCTATGCATCTATGAAGTAATATCTAGTCATTTGAGTCATGTTTTGCTCTAGTCAGGGCCCAATAGTTGTCTTGACATTCTTACTTTTTAGGTGCTATGCATCTCCAGAGTAGTATCTTGTCATTTGCAGTCTTGTTTGCTGGTCAGGGGCCAAAAGTTGTCTATCACGTTACATAATGTGGGAAAATTTCATTATTTGTCTAGCATAAAAGCGTCCAAATTAAGTTGTGAGAATGTTCCATAGTATTCTAACATAGTGACTTTCCTACGACGAAGTTTGCAACAATCTACGAGCACTATGAGTTTGTTTGGTTCTCTTAGTTGAAATGTTGAGAATTTTACAATATAATGGAATATAGTACTTCTCTTGCACCATGACTAAGAATTTTGGTTTTGACGTGGAATTCTGTCCTTCACTTCTTACCTTGAAGGGTAGTGCCGAGTCTACTTAACTGTCCAGTCTAGTTGTACAACAACAATTAAAACAACATACCTCAGTGAAATTCCATAAGAGATTGCTTAAGTGGGGTCTGGGAGGCTAGAACGTAAGTAAACCTTACTATTTAACTTTGAGGGTCAAAAAGACTTTTCTGATAGACCTTAGATGTCACTTCATAGTCGGTTCCTCCCGGTCTTCATTTGCTTTTTGTATAATCCATCTTATTCTAAAGTTGTTGCTAGACTCTGTTTCTTGTGTTTAAGTTTAATGCATTTAATTGAAGTTTATTTTTTTGGTTCTATACGATTTTGCATTTTTTGGACCCCAATAGTAGTTCTCCTTGTGGTTTCTTTGGTAGTAGTGTTGGCTTATTTGTCGCTACATTGTGTGTTTAGGTGACCGTTGTAACTCCAACTGTTAAATCAGACGGTCCAAAGCCTGGACTGAGGAAGAGGGAAGGTGTTTTAGTTTTCAATTGATTGTCTGTTTTTTAAGTAATTAGAAGAAATGTTCCTGGATTGCCTACAATGATCGTTTCTCCTTACTTGTCTTGAGCAATTCAAATGGAACATGTTCTCCTTTATTCAAAGTAAAACTCTCCATCTTATGGCATCTCTAATTACAATTATCACTTATCAGCAATGTACATAGTTCTTAGATAGACGTAAAGAGATGCCTTAGGGGATTGTCAAACCTGAGTGGTCAGGTGTTCTCGCTTATCATGCAATTGGTAAATAAAATTTGTGGCTACTTAAATTCTTGCTTCAGTGAGAAACTAAATGTGTTGCTGTCTTCTAGCTTTGGAATGTATTTATGATCCACCTTAATGTTGGAATTATTGTTCTCCCCTCATTGGTGTCTATAGATGGTTTCCGACACGGTACTCAACTAGGCATTCGTGTTAAGCCTGACAGTGAATGCATTTGCCTATTCAGGAATCATGTGGTGCCTTGCAACACATGGCTTTGTCATTTGAAGAATCATCACGGTGCTTTTTTCTCTTGATTGATCACCCATTCCAAGCATCGATGTGTTTGTTCAAGAATTATCACTAAACTTTTATCTCATGATTGATCACCCATTGCAAGCTGATATTCTTTTTCGCTGTTTGCTTTTTTTTTTTTGTGAGGTCGTTTGTGGATGATGCAGGTTAGTGTTAAACTGAAATCCGTCCATGTAAGTTGCTGTGGCGAAGAATGTTAGCTGTGAGATTCAACACTGGATGCACGAGTTCTCTCATACTATGTGACTTGTGCAAGTGCAACATGTAATTTAACAACCTCTATTGTGGGAGAAATACAGGAAAAGAATATTATTGAATTGTTGTTGTGTTTACATTATTACATTGAGACCCTATTTATAGACCTTAGAATACAATCTTTTACCAAGTAGGGTACTGTTTAGCATTCCGATTCCTATTCTAATAGGATTATATAAAATATATTCCTATTCTAATAGGATTGTATAAACATATTCCTATTCTAATAAGATTGTATAAATCTATTCCTATTCGAATAGGATTGTATAAGCCTATTCCTATTCTAATAGGATTGTATAAATCTATTCCTATTCTAATAGGATTGTATAAACCAATTCCTATTCCAATAGGATTATATAAACCTATTCCTATTCTAACACTCCCCCTCAAGCTAGTGCATACGATTCATTTATCTAGCTTGTTATAAATGTAATTAACACGAGGAATAATGAGGTGCTTGGTGAGATATTTGCAGGGGCTTGTTGATATATTTGTAGATTTCACAAAATTGCTGGTCAATTTCAGTGTGCTTGTCTTCTCATTATATATTAGATTTGATTCATAATGCCAGCCAATCTCAATGTGCTTAATCTTCGCATGAAATACTAAATTTGATGCATAATGATGATGTTGAATTTCCAAAACCGAGCTTGAGGAAAATTGTTCTAGACCATAGAGTGATCTGCACAAGTGATGCACAACCGATATACAAGGCTACTAAACTCTCCCTGAGCAACAAATTGCTCAAATCTAGTATAAAGTATATGGATCGTGTTAGATTCAATAGATGAGTTGATATTTAATAAGAAAGTCATCGAAAAATTTATTGGAACATGCTCATATGCTGGAGTATTAGATTTGATGGCTAAAAGAGGTCACAATGTAAGAAATAAAATTATATGGGTATGGTCGGAATGATTTCACGACCCAACTAGTAAATAGAAATTATATAAGATAGTTCGAATAGATGGAACAACCCCATTGAAAAAGAGAAATAATATGGGTAGGGTTTAAATGATGGCATAACCCTATGCAAATCAGATTTGAGGAGTCACTGAAAATACGAATGGAAATATGCAAATCAAATCTGAGTCACGGAAAAGACACATACTATGCAAATCAGATGTAAGAAAATAGTTCAAAAAATCCATGGTACTACACAAATTAAATATGAAAAGTAGTCCAGGGGGATGCACGGTGCTACGCAAATAAGATATGCAAAAAAAAGGTAGTCACAAGAAGGATGACATGGTGCTATACAAATTACATATGAAAAAAATAGTCACCGGAATGATTGGCACGGTGCTAGACAAATTAAATATAAAAAAGTTTTCACCAGAATGATGGAACGGTGATACACAAATTAGATATAAGAAAGTTAGTCACCGGAATAATGACACGCTGCTACAAAAATTAGATATGAGAAAATAGTCACTAGATCTACATAGTGACCCAACTTTTGCTAACATAATCATTAGCCGGACGGGCGACATATATGGATAATAGCCTCTCACCGACAGCGTAAGATCTTTGATTATTTACCAAGATCGTAGAGGCTCTGATACCATGTGAGAAATATTGGAGATGAATATTATTGAATTGCTTTTGTCTGCATAATTACATTGAGACCCTATTTATAGACCCTATAATACAATCTTTTACCAAGTAGGATACTATTTAGTATTCCTGTTCCTATTCTAATAGGATTATATAAACATATTCTTGTTCTAATAAGATTGTATAAACCTAGTCCTATTTTAATAGGATTGTATAAACCTATTTCTATTCTTTAAAGGTCAATCGAAAAGCATCGGAACTTTTTTTATCAGGTTCCTCAGGAATGTATATAAATGACGTGTTCAAATTGTAATATTTTGATTATTCGTTAGCTTAAGTGATTGGTGAAGTTGTTTCTTTCTTTTCTTTTATTTCGCCGGGAAGTGCATTCACATTGATTGATGTTTCAAACAATAATTAATGGAGATTAGAAAATATCCTGATACCATATGTCGAGGGGTGGACCCACGTGGGTTCCAGGGAGTTCACCCGAACTCCCTCGGTATAGAATTACAAATTTTATGTATTTATGTGTGTATATATTTTGAACCCACACAATAACAAAGAGAAATCGATAGACCAACTGCAGGACCCCTTAATCTTAAGCTTAACGTCAAGGGTTCGAATCCCTCTGCTGGTGTTCTATGTTTTTCTTTCTTGGTTATGATTTTTTTTATAAAAAAATTCAGTTCAGTTTTTTTACTTTTTTAAAAACATGCTAAAAGTGTGATTTTAAATCCAAAAAAAATTCAAGGGTCCACCACTAAAAATATATACTACTTCTTCCTTTTAGTTTCAGTTTTTTTTTTTAATTTCGTTTTCACGTTTTTTTAGTTTTTTATTTTGTAAAACTTGCTAAAAGTGTCGGGTTTTAAACCCAAAAAGATTTAAGGATGCGCCATTAAATCTATATACTACTACTTTCTAGAAATTTTGTTTTGTTGGCTTATTTACACGTTTACTTTTATTTTTCGAACCCCTGACTGAAAATTCTAGGTCTACCACTGCCAAGGGTAGTACTATCTTGTTCGCTGGGATTGAACTACATGTGGGAGATTGATGTATCAATGTTGGTGTGTCTTGGTCAAAAGCAATCATCACTGTAGTAGAGCCATAGGGCTCTAAAAAAAACTCAGCCTTACATGAGATACCCTTATAAAGTCATTACGTATCATATTAATGTGCAAGCTGGGAAGTTTCTTAATCTATCATTCTTTTGTAAATACTCTTCCGAGTTGAGATTTTACTAATTTTATTAATATGGTTGAAGTTGCCATTTTGATCATCGTGCAAGTTTAAAAGTTTTTCCATGAATCTTTGTTGTTCTAAATACTCTTCCTAGTTTAGCTTTATACTTATTTTCTTTATATGGTGGAAATTAACATTGATTATAGATAAGTTTTGTTCTATCATTCTCTGTGTTCTTGCTATATCATTGATATTTACCTAGTCAATGTCACTTCACACATGGTATACTTTGTAATATGTCACTTAATAGATAATTTGTTAAGCCAAATGTCACTTCACAGATCGGTCACAGATGATTCGTTACTTTGTTCTTGTCATGTTGTACAACCAACTATAATATTATAAAACAACACTTTTGTGAAGAGGATCCGTCCATGACTTCAGGCGTTCAAGTTTGTAGGAGTTCTCTTGGAATTCTCTGTGTAATCAGGTTTCTTTTAGACCAATATTCTTTCTCCCTCTCTCCCTAATGGGGGTAGAGCTGTCGATTTTGATATCATGATCTTACTTGTTTTCACAAAGTTGAAACTGTATTTGGTGGTTTGGAGTTGATATCTCTACTTAATCTTGTAGGCAATTGTTCCATCCTGCAAGTTGTATCATCTAATATTGTAGGCTTCAATTTTCTTCCTGATGCAGGTTTCTGCTCTTTGGTTGTGGCTGTTGGAAGTTTGGTTGGTGGGTTCAAGGATGTTTTTATGAAGGTTTCTGCCATAGTTCAACTCGTCTTTGTGTGTTCATTTTCCTGATGACCGGACACGTTGATGATATTGGGTATTTACAGAATCGGATATATACGTATCTTTTAGTGCAGTTGCATGTGTAAGTTCTCTGATTTTGTTGTATAGGTATTGAATGAGCAGACCTTTCAATCGCAAAAATAATGTCTTACATAATGCTTGGTCTTCTGTCCTGGAAGTGAGATTCAAATGGTATGGTTAGCTTATGGCACAGGGAATCTCTAGGTTCCCAAATATATATTGAAGTTTGACTTTGCTGTAAATTCTCACTTCTGTTTGTTTCTCGAGGCATCCAAGGACTTCATGTTTAGGTTATGTCAATTTCTTTCTGATTACACGACGTAATGATGATAAGAGTATAGATCATGCGGTTTATGTTGTTGGATGTCAATAATCATTGTAATGAAGTATAAACCTCATCTCTGGTACATGAAACAGATCTCTTTTCTTGCATTTTCTCCTATGGAAGACTGTTCAGTAGAAGTTTCAGAGTCTTCCCTGTAGGTACTTCTCTCTGTATTTCATGTTTTTGGGCGATTAGCTCATTCAACACGAAGAGGTTTCCATCCCTAGTCTTCTGGTTTTCTTTGTCTACCTAGAAGCTTTAAATGGAGTACGTGTGCTAGAGTAGGGGAATTTTTGTGTGTTATCTACCATGAGAAAGTATTACTTGCACAGTGATGTGTTTTCCACAAAATTAGTTAGGTGGGTTCATGCACTAAACATGAGAAGGGACAAGATTAAGAGGCTTCTAAGAAGCAGTCTGTTATTGTATCTACAGAGATTTTGATACTGTCCGACTTTTGGTTTTAAAGTATTAGTTGTATTTTTTTTAATTTGGATGGCTTACCTGTAAAATAGCACTACAGATGTGAGTGTACGATTTCTGCAGTTGATTTTTTAACTCCTTAGAGTTAGTCGTCTTCGAAAACAGACAATTAACATGTTGATCTCAATTTTCATAGGTCACAAATTCAAAAAGGAAATTATCCAGCGCAAACAGTTTCAAGAAGGAAAAGATATTTTCGTAAGCTGCAGAGAATCACCAGAAAAGATCGTCTCAATCTAAGGAACAAAATAAGGAAAGGAATATATGGTAAATCAACACAAAAAGGAAAATCTAAAAGATGCAGAACACTTGCATACTTGACAGAGGTCAAAACAGAATCATCAAGAAAGGGAAGAAGCATGAATCAAGCCATAAGTAAAAAAGTCTGCTAATCGTTCAAGGAAAAGATCAACCAACAAAGGAAAGCAAAGGAAGAGATTTAGTACATTGATACATATCAACAAAATCGCCTCAATCAAGGACTCCCTAAACTATTCCTTGATTGAGATAAATCCCTTGAGTTATTTCCTTACAAAGAGAACAAGTCATCATCTATATAAATCGAACAAAAATTATAGTGTGAAGTATGCAACTTTACTTTAGCTTAGAAAATAACCTTCTTTTGTCTTTCATAAAGCTTTGTAAACATGAGAGTGATACAATTGAAAAGAAAAGAGAAGAAAGAATCTGAGTGTAAGTATACAAGTAGAGGTAATGTCAAGGTAGAAACCTGATTTGAATATCAGATGGGATCAAGTCACAAATTGCTGTAACACGAAGATCTTTTCAAAGCTCTTAAGGAAAACCCTTGAAACCCAAGGGGACTGGACTAGGCACCACATTGGTTAAGGGGACTTGACTAGGCATTACATGAGAAATTGGTCAAAGGAACTTGACTCGACATTACATTGGTTATCCTATCCAGGATAAAACCTTTTGAGTTTGTTATTTACTGCTTCTTTCCATTATTGTTTATCTTCCTACTAACTTGCAGGTGAGTCGATTTCAACTACTGGTAGTTGACTAAGTGATTCTTTAATTCAGCCCCTCTTGAATATAATTGGTATTAGAGAAGGTCTCACAAATTCAATGTTTAACCAAACGTGAGAAAAGATCAAATGACACATTACCAAATCCCTTGTGCTTTACTTGAAGATGGACACTCTTCACATCGACCACCTTACTTCAATGGTCAACATTACGCTCACTGGAAAGATAAATTTGTCTCCTCAAATGATCATCAATATTGGATAGTCATAAAGAATGGCCCAAAGCCAATCCCTGGGTTAACCGAAAAGGATTGAATTGAAAAACCTTTTGATCCTGAATCATTCGATATTACTAAGGAACAACAAGAGGTAATTTAGACTAACACTGGAGCTATAAGTTTGTTTTATTGTGCAGTAAGCGGAGCTGAATATGACAAAATATCAACTTGCTCAATTGGGAAAGAAAATGTGGGACAAACTTGAAGTAACCTATGAAGGAACTATTAAAGTTAAGGAAGCTCGAATTAGCTCCCTTGTAAATGATTACGAATTATTCAAAATAGACGATGAGTAAAATGTTTAATCTATGTTCTCAAGATTCAGTAAAATTGTTTGTTAATTAAAATCACTTGGAATGGTATATTCAAATTCGCTGCAAGTCAATAAACTTGTCAGAAGCCTTCCCAAGGCTTGGGAAACAAAAGTTTTCATTCTCGAAGATGGAGATCTACTAAACATGACATATGATGAGCTTCGAGGTAAATTAATGAATTATGAAAAAAATCACATTAACAGGTACATTAAGGACGACAAAAAGAAAACAATGGCTTTCACTATTTAGACGTCGGAAACAAGGGAAGAAGCCAATGAAAATAAAGATGAAGGAATGACCCTCATTAATCGTGGAGTAAGACAAATGCTCAGACAAAGGAGACAACGACCTCTACAAAACTCAAAAACAAAAGACTTCAGAAGAAATAACGATTGATGCTACTACTGCGAAGAACCAGGACATATCAAGCAAAATTGTCCAAAAAGAAGAAAAAGAAGCAATCGACAAAATGAAGATCCAAAAAGTCTCGGAGCACAGGAACAAGGAAAAACAACTGCTTATGACTACGATGAAATGGCAAACCTATGTTTCATGGAACTGGGAGAAACAAGTGAGGTAAGATCTTATAACTGTCCGAACTGTAACAACTTACAAAACTCTTTGTATATGGTCACTCATGAATTACAGAGAGTCATTGAAGAATACAACAAGCTTGCTCAAGAAAAAAAAATTGGCAGATTCTTCTTGAAGCAAGCTGGATTGAAGTTGATCTACTAAAAGAAGAACTGGAGGACGTAAAATTGCAGTTAAATAGTGTTAGAAAATCTTCAAGACATAGTTTTATTCACTCAAACAGAGTTGTGTCGTCCAGAAGGAACTCTCCAAGTCATGATTCTAACAGATCAAATAAATCCATCTCTCATCCGTATTCTCCTAATTCTCAACAAATATTGTATGTTTTCTTGTGGAGATATTGGTCATAAATCCTTTAACAGTAGAAAATATTCTTCAGGAAAATGGATTTAGAGACCAAAAGTTATTAATCATTAATGACCCAAAAATACATGGGGTCCTAAAAGAAACTGATCTTTTATTCTTGCATGAGCAATCCAATAAAACCTACAAAAAGGGAATGTGGGTACTTAATAGCGGATGCTCCAGATATATGTGCGGAGAGAAGGAAAATTTCAAAACAATAAAAAGAATAGATGGATGATGTGTTAGATTTGGAGATAATGCCAAAGAAGAAGTTACTGGAGTCGGAACAATCACAATCAGCTCATCATGCGATCTTGTCGAAGTATACTTAGTCGAATAACTCAAGCATAATTTACTCAGCATAAGTCAATTGTGACGTTGGATTTCAAGTCACATGCAATACCACTAGCTCCATCATTAAACATCCCGAGAAAAGACTAACACTAATTGGAGACAAAATAAACAATACTTATATCTTAAATAATGTCGATTTTCCATCTCTCACCTGTCTTACTGCAGTAGAAAGCAATCCATATCTATGACATTGAAAGCTCGGACACGCAAGCATACATGTTCTGGAAAAATTGTCTAGACTTGAACTAGATTGGGCTGCCAAAACTAAAGTTTGAAAAAGATCATATATCTGTGATGCATGTCAAATGGGTAAGCACATTCGTTCATCGTTCAAAGGTAAAGATATTGTAAGTACCTCTAAACCCCTATAACTCCTTCATATAGATCTTTTCGGTCCTACTCGTACTGCCAGCATTGGAGGTAAAAGATAAGCCTTTGTAATTGTTGATGATTTCTCAAGGTCACATGGGTAATATTTCTACCTCATAAAAATTAAGCCTTTGATAGATTTAAAGCATTTTGTAGAAAAGTTCAAAGAGAAGCAGGTTACTTCATCACAACCATTCCTAGAGATCATGGTGGTGAATTTGAAAATAAGGTATTTGAAGAAATTTGTGCTCAAAATAGATTTATTCAAAATTTCTGTTCACCCAGATCTCCTCAACAAAATGGAGTACTTGAACGAAAAAATCGATTATTACAAGATACTGCAAGATCAATGCTTTTGGATAGAAGCTTACCAGATCATTTTGGGCAGAAAAAGTGAGCACTACATGTCACATTCTTAACAGGTGTTTAATCAGACCTATCCTAAAGAAGACTCACTATGAACTGTGGAGAGGTAAGAAGCTAAATATAAGCTACTTCCATCTCTTTGGATGCAAGTGGCTCATTCACAATAATGGTAAGAACAACCTTGGTAAATTTGATCCAAGAAGTGACGAAGATATTTTCTTAGGCTATGCTCTTATCAGTAGAGCCTGTTTTTAATAAAAGAACCTTAAGTGTTGAAGAATCCGTACATGTGGTATTTGATGACACTAACCCAAGAATGCAGGAAAGTGCAGGAGGTGACGATGAAATCACCCCCCTTAAAACAATTGAAAATATTGCAAATATCAGTCCAAAATATAGACCGAAGAGTCAACTACCGCAGAAATAGAGTCGACTACTCCAGCTGAGAGATCAAATATTCCACAAGAATGGAGACATAATAATAATTATCTTGAATATTGATTCTCGGCAAACCAAATGAAAGAATTCAGACACGATCTTCTCTCAAATAACAAGCATTTGTTGCATTGATATCTCAAATGGAAGCTAAACGAATAAACTAAGCTATGGAAGATGAATCGTGGGTGCAAGCAATGAAGGAAGAACTTGATCAATTTGAAAGAAATCAGGTATAGACTCTAATAGGAAGACCAAAACATTGTTCTGTTACAGGAACCAAGTGGGTTTTTTGAGACAAACTTGATGAAAATGGCACAATTAATCGAAAGAAAGCAAGGCTAGTCGCTCAAGGCTACTCACAACAAGAAGGTATTGATTACGATGAAACTTTTGCACCTGTGGCAAGGTTAGAATCTATTCAAAATTTGCTTGCTTATGACTCATTCGAGCATTTTAAACTCTTTCAAATGGATGTGAAAAGTGCGTTTTAAACGGTTTTATAAAAGAAGAAGTTTTCATCAAACAACCCCCCAAGTTTTGAAAATCCATCTTGTCCTGATTTTGTTTATAAACTATCCAAGGAACTTTTCTGACTTAAACAAGCTTCAAAATCTTGGTATGAAAGATTAATTTCCTTCTTACTACAAAATAATTCCCAAGGGGGTGGGGGGGAAATTGACACAACTCTCTTCATTCAAAGGTCTGGTTTATATATTTTTATAGTCCAAATTTATGTTGATGATATTATTTTTGAAATTTCTAATCCCTATTTTTGTGAGAATTTTTCAAATCTAATGAAAGGAGAATTTGAAATGAGTCTTACTAGAAAACTCACATTCTTTATCGGACTTCAAATTAAGCAGTCAACTAATGGAACATTCATTAGTCAAGCAAAGTTTACAAAGGAGTTAATAGAGAAGTTTGGACTCAAAAAGGCAAAGCCTTTGGTACCCCAATGAGTCCATCCACGTGTGTTGAAACTGACACATCTGGAAAATACTTGGATGAAAAGATGTATAGAGGGATGGTTGGCTCATTACTATATCTTACAGCCAGTCGACACGATATAATGTATGGTATATGAAAGTGTGCACGATTTCAAGTTGCTCTGAATGAATCACATCGCACGAAAGTAAAACAAATTATTCGCTACCTTATTGGAACAACGGAACTGGGACTATGGTATCCTCATTCTACTCATTTTGACTTAATTGGTTACTCAGATGCTGACTTTGCAGGTGAAAAAAATGACCAAAAAAACACTAGTGGGACATACCAAATTTTGGGACAGTCTCTAGTCTCATTGCACAGCAAGAAACAATCTTCGGTTGCCTTATCCACCCCAGAATCTGAATACCTAGATTTTGGAAGTTGTGGTACTCAAATTTTATGGATGATGCATCAATTACTTGATTATGATCTTACCTGTGAAGTTGTTCCAATTTTCTGTGCTAATACTAGTGCGATAAATCTATCTAAATATAATGTGCATTACTCCAAGGCTAAGCATGTTGACATAAAGCAATATTTTATTAGTGATCATGTTGAAAATGGTGATTTCTCTCTAGAATTTGTAGACTCTGAAAATCAGCTAGCTGACATTTTTACTAAACCACTTCTTGAAGAAGGATTTTGCTTTCTCTAAGATCGCCATGGCATTAAATGTTATGATTAAAATGTTGTACTTTATTTATTTTATATATTTTATTTCCTTATTCATTTAATGTGTTTTCTTGTTTTTTTGTTCAATCTTTATGACCTACCCGCCGCCCATTCCGCTTCCCCTTGCTTCTGTCTAATCCCCTTCATTTTCACGTCTGGTCTCCTTCATTTTCTCTTTTCTTTTCTTCTTTTTCTTTTCTCTACTTATTCTCTCTCTCTCTCTCTATCTCTCTCTCTCCCTCTCACCATGACTAAAATTTGCTCTATGACTTCCAAGAAATCCTCTGTAGCTTCGAGTACTTTCAAAGTCCACACCATCTCTCTCTTCTAATTCCTCCATAGGATCCATGGTTGCTTTGTCCAAATGCTCGAGGAAACGAGCTTCTACTTCCAAGAAGAAAGCATCAAAGAAGCCTCGTCTCCTAATGATGGGATCTCTATCTCAAGCGGACATGCAACAATGTTGGGGTATTAAATGAAAGCACATGTAGATCGCTTCAAAACTCGCCCCATTGTACCCGACCGTGTGGTTAACCTCAATCAATTAAAGGACTCTCACTGCTCGGTAAGCTCCTATATCAAAGCTCAGAAATTGTCTCTCTTATTTACATTGTGTTGTCTTGAGCTGTTCGATGAAACAGTTCGCCTTTTCTATGCAAATATTTGTGTCTCTCCTGATAGTGGTGTGTTAGAAATGTTGGAGCTGGGTAAACACTTTATCATCAGTGAAAAATTATTCGAAGATGTGTTTGGTACTAAGTTCTCTGGGTCATACCATACATGAACGGAACATGACTTGATGAGTTTGAAATCTCTTTTGAAGGTGCAAAGCGAGTTGTGGCTGAACCTAACTCGAACATCTCTGACTTTGGGACCTTATCGTTATATTTTGATAATTGTATTCTCGTACATATTGTGGCGGACTCTCATTTACAGAAAGGGATCCTTGAGCAACATATCTACTCTTGACGTGTTTGTTCTCTACTACCTGCTGAAAAAATACCGATTCAACTGGGCAGAATAGTTCAAGGCATATATGTGGGGAAGTGTTGAAGATTTGAATGCCTCATTGAGTCTGCCCTATGGCTTACTCATCCAGAGGATTATTGTAGATAGTCTTGTGGATCTTCTCTATGTTTACTCCCTCTCTTATAAATGCAACTTATGATTCTCACACTTTTTATTGTATGGGGTATGTGCAGGTAGGTAAAAAATGGGTGAAAAATGACTTAATCAAAGCTCGCGCTGACTCTCCCAAGACCTCGAAAATATCTACGGATTCCGCTGCTCTTTTACTACAGGACAATGAGGAAGTCAAAACTAGACTTCTAGTTGTTGAATGAAACTTGGAGACTCTCCATGATGTTGTGGAAAAGGTATTTTGTTTATAGAAGGACACTACAACTGATATTAGTAAGTTGCGTATTGCTATGACAGGGATCAAGCAGGAAGGTATCTCAACTGTTAATCGCTTGATCAAACAAGTTGACTCTCTCAAAAATGGAGTCAACTCCTCTAATAATAAACTTGTTGTTGCAGTGTAGACCTCATACTCCAGTCTCTCGCGGAATGTGTGACGCTCATACAATACCTTTTGTGAGAAAGTGATCAGCCCCCTTAAGAACTTTTTGGGTGGTCATTAACTCTGGTGCCTAAATCTTTATTTTGTGTACTAATTTTCAATAGGGGCCTATCCCTCTCTATCTTTTGGACTACTCTTATATGTCTCTCTGACTCTTAGACTACTATGATATCTGCTGCTTTTTTTTTTTTTGCTTTAATCTAGTCTACTTGTAGTTATTCTTTTTTATTACGACAAAGGGGGATAAAACATGTCTATCTTCCGTACTCCTCTGTGAGTAAGGGGGAGCTGCAAAGACAGAGGGAGCTTCATCCATCGCTGAATTAAGACATAACCTCTCAAGGAAGTACAATTGACTTTTTTAGTAAAATTAATTTTGCAGATTACTATTATAATTGTGAACAATCTTGTCATTATCCAAAAGGGTGAGATTGTTAACTCCTTAGAGTTAGTCGATTTTTAAAACATATAATTTACGTGTTGATCTCAATTTTCGTACATCACAAATTCAAAAAGGAAATTATCCAGTGCAAACGGTTTCAAGAAGGAAAAGAATATTTGCTTAACTTACGGAGAATCACTGGAAAGGATATCCTCAATCTAAGGAACAAAATAAGGAACGGAATATATGGTCAATCAACACAGAAAGGAAAGTCTAAAAGAGGTAGAACACTCGCACAATTGGTAGAGGTCAAAACAGAATCATCAAGAAAGGAAAGAACCATGAATCAAGTCATAAGTACTGAAGTCTTATGATCATTAAGGGAAAATATCAAACCAACAAAGGAAAGCAGAGGAAGCGATTTACTACATTGATATAGATGAACTAAATCGCCTCAATAGAGGACTCCATAAACTAATCCTTGATTAAGATAAATCCCTTGGGTTTTTTCCTTACAAAGAGCACAAGTCATCATTTATATAAATCGACCCAGAATTATAGTGTGAAGTAAACAATTTTAGTTGAGCTTAGAAAACAACCTTATTTTGTATTTCACAAAGCTTTGTAAACGCGAGAGTGATACAATAGAAAAGAAAAGAGAAAAGAAAGAATTTGAGTGTACGTATACAAGTAGAGGTACTGTCAAGGTAGAAATTTGATTTGTATATCAGAAAGGATCAAATGTCAAATTGGTGTAACACAAGATCTCTTCAGATCTCTTAAGAACAACCCTTGAAACCCAAGAAGATTGGACTAGGCAGCACAATGGTTAAGGGGACTGGACTAGGCACCACATTGGTGATCCGAACCAGGATAAAACCTTTTGTGTCTATTATTACTACATCCTTCCATTATTTTTTCTCTTCCTACTAACTTGCAGGTGAGTCGACTATCAAATACTGGTAGTTGACTAAGTGATTTTTGATTCACCCCCTCTTGAATATCAATTATTAGCATCTTGACGTAGTTAGGATGATTTGGATTCAGATGAGCAAGTATTTTTTGCAGAGTGATAGTGTTATCTACACAATTAGTTAGGAGGGTTCATGCACCAAACATGAGTAGGGACAAGATTAAAGAGATTCTAAGAATCAATCCGTTATAGTCATTTACACTGGTTTTGATAATGTTCAACTCCTGTTCTTAAAGTATTTATTATATTTGCTGATTTGGATTGCTTACCTATAAAACAACAAAACAAATGTGAGTGTAGTATTTTTGAAGTTGAGGAACATATTAGCATCTTGAAGTAGCTAGAATGATTTGGATTGTGTTTTCATGGTTTTTCTTTTATAAGTATGGACACTAAATGGGATATTTCTATTTTCTCTAAATCCCTAGTAGTCCAATTTCACCAGATAACTCTGAATGGGATACTTCCTTCTTCTAAGCTCCATTGGTCTAATTTTCCAGGCATAACTGAAGAGTCATTGTTTCATAGATGTTGCTTTGGAGAAACTTGATTGTCAAGCTTTGTTCCTCTTTTCTTTCAAGTTCATATAGCTACTTTGATATCGCTAAGATTAAAGGACATAATTTTTAGGTTAAAATACTCAAATTCAAATCTCTTTAGAAGAAATGAGAAGTTGGGAGGATGGTGAATCATTGGTTGTGGAGCATGTTTACAGACAAAGGTTGTGGTATGATGTGGACTTTGGACGAGGTCTTTGTATTATCACTTGGATTCCTGTTTATATATTGACCCATTTTAGTCATTTTTGCATGTTTCAAAGTATTTTTATATTTGTTTTTATCAACGTTACAAGGGCTTCTGGTTATTTTGTGTAGGTGTATGTTCAACCCTATTTGAGTGTTCTAGTAACTCAGTACTAATCTAATGTGATTTCTTCTACAACGTCTAGTAATTTATTAGTCTATATGTAAACCTTGAAGTCTATGGAGGATGAGTGTTCTATTCAGGCGACAATGTTGGTGATCGAGTTTTAACTATCGACTAAGAACTAAAGGTTCACGAAATTATTGCCTCCTCTCACAAGAAGAATGGAATGTTTTAACTAGTTCGAGGTTTTTCAGTTCTAGGGTCAATACTATTAGCTAGGCTTTTCTCTATATGATAAATAGAGCTTACCTCATACTTTCCTGAATTTGTACAATGCAAGATAAATTTATCAGATTTTCCAGTGCTAGATTTTCGGCCAGACAAAATAGAGTTGATATCATTAGGGCAAAAACGGTTATGAAGATCTTGGATATTCCATATATGATGGTGTTGATCTATATATATAAGGTCGCTTACCCTCAACTTTTTGATTTATTTGTGTATATCCTTGTAGGGGTTTGAAACCGATTAAATTAGGAATCTAAGGATCACTCCAAACCGTAATGATTTTCTCCATCTCCTACTCTCCATCAAATTCTTTATTGCAAATCTCGTGCCCACATCTTACTTTTCCAAATCTAGTAACTTGCTGAGGGACATCTTGCACTTAGGAAAGAAGTATTTGGAAAATATTTACTTGTTAGCATCCTATGAAGCAAAGAATCCTCTTGGGTTAAAATCCTCCAGGCAAGTTTTACCAATAGAGCCTTGTTAAAAAGTTTTAGATCTTTAAAACCAAGGCCCCTTGGGACATTCCCTCAAAATACTTTTACCATTTTCGTAGTGCATTTTTCTTTTCCCCTCATCCCCCCCACCAAAAATCAGAAAAAAAATAGTAATAATCTCCTTTCCTATGTTATCGGGAATTTTAAAACATGATAACCAATATAAAGAAATAGAAGAAAGTATTGACTTAAGCATGACTTAGGTGTACTGACTTAAGCATGGAAATTTGTTTAAGTTAGGAAAGTGGAGTTTTTGATCAATTTCAAATAACCATAATTCCCAACTACGAATGAGTTAGGTGTACCTTCAGATATTGTTGGAAATATTTTTTAATATTATTTCCTATGCCTCTGAGTTTGCATGATTTTGAGTTTGTATGAGTGAGTTGCCCTTCAGAAGCTGGAATGTTCGAATATGGAAAGTCAATCCGTATTTTTGAGGGGCATTATGGTCCTTTACTTACAAAATTATTTTATTTCGTTTTAGGTAATTATTGGGGTCTAAACTGATCTTAGTTAGTTTACACTTTTAGAAAAAGAGTTAGGGTTTTGAGAGAATAGAAAAGAAGAGGAGAAAGAAGAAGGATGTTCAAGATTCGTCAACATCGTCGCGTTTAGCTTGTGGATTTATTCAGGGGTGATACTTACAGGGTATGTGAGATCACATAGAGTTGGGTTAGTTTACCACACGCCAATCATGATTCAACTCAGTCAAAAATGTTTGATTTGAAAGTAAATCCTTTGAGTTCTTGATGATATTTGTTTGAGTTCTTATGGGTTGTGTTGTTGAAGTTTCTTGAGGATTGATTCATGTTTTTTGGTGAAATTTTGGGTTGAATCTATCATATATTGAGGTTATAAATGATTCCAAGTGTTTTGGGAAAAAACCCTTAAAATTTAGAGGGTATAGATATGAAAAACAAAGGAGAAAAATCGGAGATTTTTCGGGCAAGGCTTAGGGAGTCGCGCCTGCCAGAGCGCCACAAAAGTTCCTCTAAACTTTGGGCTCTGGCGTGTCCAGTCAGCCAAAGCGTCACAACTAGATCTCTGAACTTTGAGGCCTGGCGCCGCGTTCTTCTCAAAGTTCCAGGGATGCCAGTACTCCCGATTCCTCTCCACCTTTTCGTACTTGTTCCTTAGCAATGTACCTCTATTTTCTAGTTGATTCCAACACTCTAAGGTACATATAAAAATCATGAAATCATCGTAAACATGAGATCATGAACCTTGAATCCATAATCCAATTCAATCAAAGTCAAGAGAAGTTGAGAGTCAAGTATAGAAGTTAAGAGCAAGTAAGAACAAAGTTCATATAGTTTTCAAAAGTCTTTAGCAAAAGTTTTTACTTTGTTTTAAGACATAAGTTCCAAGTTAAGCAAAGAGTAAAAAGTTGAGTTCATTCATCAAAAACCTATAAAAGAACTAAGTATTCCCAAAGAGTTTATAAAAGTTTTCACGTTAGAGCAAGAAAAGGGAAGATCAATCCTAAGAGAGCTTTTTAAGTTATCTTTTGAGTAAATGCGGAAGCTAAATCATAATTAAAATGAAAAGATGGGGAATGCCCATATACTATAACTAAGATATATGGAAACTGATGAGTTTAATACAAAGAAGATATTAATCAATACTAAGCTGAAACTAATTATGTCTGAAAATAGCCTCTAACTTACTAGAAATGCTAGGACAGGCCCCAACTAAGTCAAGCAAAACTGAAATTAAAGGACTAAAAATACTAAAAATACTAATTTTGCTTAAATGGAGATCAGGAATCAATCTAAGCTTGATCTAGATGCTGAGAACCTGAACATCCATTACGAGATGATGTAGCACATATGAGTCAGTACTTGAAAGCAACTGAGCTCGTAGGATAGAGTTAAACTAAAATAATATATAATTGAACAACACAAAAGCAAGTATAATATTATGAACATGATGTACTGAATGTTGAGCTAACTGGATGCAATGACAAAATTTATAACATCCTGAGATTGAATACTAACTGAACTGTAAATACGGTCAGATCAATTGAGTCTTACTGCACTATGGAAGCTACTAATAACAGATATTGAAACCACATGATCTAAATGTGGAGTTCATCGTATATGCCCCATTGAAAAGGACCAATATACCTTGCCAGAGGTATAAAGGTATGCTGGCGTGATCAGTAAATTAATGCCCACAGAGGGACTTACAACCTAATTGGCTAGTAGTTCTGGGACTATTTGGGTACGCTGAACCTTAGTCCAACTTGGTATTATGCTATTCCCAATGAATTAAGTGATTAACACATTATGAATATGTTTCTGTAATACTGGATATCTGAAAATGAACATGCAAACTGAGAATGCACCAATTAATTTGATAGTGATGCATTAATAACTGAGGCATGTATAACTAAATGAGTGATATATTTGACCTTGTATGTGTAATTACAGAACTAAAGAAGTACATAGCTAGGGTTCAGAAATTCATGTAATAAACTGACTGATAACATGATAATCTGATTTGGAACATATAAATAACTAATTCACGATGATCTACGGTAATTCTAGAAATCCTACATCTATTCATAATAAGGGAATCAAGCAACCAACTTAATTCTAGGGACCTAATGGGTGAAAGGAACCCACTAGCGAAATCCCACATACATGGTGACGAATTTCAAGGAGAAATCTTTAGATTTTGGGGTTGGAACTGATGATACCTTGTTGCATTCTTGAACTAGGAATCTTGATCTTTTTTCTCCTCTCTTGCTTCTAATTTTCTATGTTTTGATCAATGATTTAACTTAGGTAAGTTCTAGTTATGTTTCTAGGCTTAAATTGACTAAAACCTCATGACTTATGATCTAAATAACACATCTATCTTAGGGGTCTAACGAAATAGAAAAAGACCAAAAGATCCCTGAATTAACTTCTGTTAGAGTCGCTGATAGAGTCGAATGACAGACCATAAGTTGAATGACGGTTCGTACTGGTCGACCGTCATTCACCATTGATGACTGAAAGTCAGCTGGCTCATCGATGGAGTCGATTGACGATTTGTAAGCTGACTGACGGTTTGTATTGGTCCACCGTCGTTCGCGACTTAAGGCAGAAAGTCAGCTGGCCCATCGACGAAGTTGACTGATAGACCGTAAGTTGAATGACGGTCCGTACTGGTCGACTGCATTTTGCGGCTAAGTGCTAAATGTTCGATGGACCATCTACTTAGTCAATTGATGGACCATAAGTTGATTGATGGTCCGTAGTTGGCACTAGCACTTCTAAAAATCTGCATTTTTGGTTTGTTTTGGATAGGGGGTGTTACAAGGGCGTCAGTGAAAGCATGAGGCAAAATGTTGTATCATCACAATAGCTCTTATGTGATAGTTGTCGGTTAGAGAAACTCTACAAAAATAATTGTATTTTTCTATACACATTTTATTGTATTTTACATACATTTAAGAGTTATATGTATCTTTGTATACACACAGAGTTAATTTCATGTACTATACAAATTTTCTTGATATTGCACTTGGTTTAAACTTCCTTATGTTGAATGAGTTTATTAATATTGAGTTGAGTTGAGTTAGGTTAGTTCTTCAGATTCTTTTCCAATCTATGTTGTTTTTAGCATTCCAACTCGCATACTCGTACATTCAATGTACTAACGCCAATTGCCTTGCATCGTCTTAGAATGTAGACGCAGGTAACAAGGATTAACACGCAATGCCTCTTTGATCCAATTGAGCACTCAAATCAATTGGTGAGCCTCTTTGAACTCCAGAGGATCCTATTTTTTTTCTTTTAGTCTTTCATTGTTAGGATGATTGGGGCTTATCCGGATTTGTTTTAGAGGCTTCATAGTCAGCTAGTTGTTCAGTTATCTTTACATTATTTTTCCTATGTTATGACTTGGATTGACATATTGGCCAAGTTGAATGTTGAAATTTTAACATTCTAAGTTATTTATCAAACAATTGACTTAAGTACATTTTATCATAGTAATAATGCTTAGAGTCTTCCGCTGAGTAAGTAATCCATGCTTAGGAGGCTGCATCACTTAGGAAAAGTTTCACTTCTTTCACACTCATTTCGTGCATTAAAGCATGATCTCTAAAAAGTTTCCTTCTAATTCGTGCTTGGACGTGTTTTTCAGATAATCATGCCTCCATGAAGAACTGTCAGAGTCGTCCTGTTGGGCATAATATGGAGGAGAATGAGTACCAAATGCACCTGAAGTGCAACCCCAAGGAAAAGTTACTAACATTGAGTTCCGTGAGGCTATCCGGATGTTGAGCCAAGTTGTGACCAACAAAACTGGGCAACAAAGAGGAGCTAGACAGGAAGTGATTGATATTTCTAGGATCCAAGAGTTCTTGAGGATGAATCCTCCAAGTTTCACGGGTTCGAGCACTATTGAGGATTCGTAGAATTTTATTGAGGAACTAAAGAAGCTATTTGAGGTTGTGCATGTTGCCGATATTGAGTGAGTTGAACTAGCTGCATATCAACTATAGAATGTTTCTAGGACTTGGGTTGAACAATGGAAAGAGGGTAGAGCTGAGAATTCACCACCTCCGAGTTAGGCGTGTTTTGAGGAGGCCTTCTTGGGGTGTTTCATCCCTGAGAATTGAAAGAGGCAAAGGTACCACTTAAGAAAGATTCTTTGAGTGTTCAGGAATACGGGTTGAAGTTCACCCTACTAACCTGTTATGCTACGGAGATGGTTGCAGATATGAGGAGTAGAATTGTCACGACCCAAAACCGAGCCGCGACTGGCACCCACACTTACCCTCCTATGTGAGCGAACCAACCAATCTAAACCCTAACATTTCAATTTAATATCAACAGAAAGTAATGCGGAAGACTTAAACTCATTAAT
>NC_028643.1:13833837-13834006 GCF_001406875.1 Solanum pennellii | reverse complement strand
CCTGGTGCCGGAACGTGACACCCGATCCATATACTATCCTTAGCATATTTCAAGATTCATTATCTTTATTC
Source organism: Solanum pennellii (assembly GCF_001406875.1). Lineage (NCBI taxonomy): Eukaryota > Viridiplantae > Streptophyta > Magnoliopsida > Solanales > Solanaceae > Solanum > Solanum pennellii. The sequence continues at coordinate 13,833,935 of NC_028643.1, read as the reverse complement.
CTCTTGTGTCGGTACGTGAAACTCCGCTCTACTAGTACTATCCTGGTGTCGGAACGTGACACTCCGATCCATATACTATCCTGGTGACGGAACGTGAC
>NC_028643.1:13832001-13832246 GCF_001406875.1 Solanum pennellii | reverse complement strand
AAGACTGGAGGTTTCAATTTCAAGAACTTACTGAAAAGTTCATGCTGATCGCTTGTCATTATAGGCCTTGTAGCCAAACGAGGAAACGTGCCTATTTCCAATGGAGCATCCATGCGGTGAGCCGCAGCGGTTGCCTGTTGTACTCCCGGAACCTGAGGTGTTGGTGCAGAAAACACGGGAGGTGTCTGGCCTTGATCAGATAACCCACTAAGATAAGCCAGAACCTGATTGATCATCTCTGGGGT
>NC_028643.1:13812491-13828792 GCF_001406875.1 Solanum pennellii | reverse complement strand
CCGTCGCGCCTGCGACGGTCCGTCCTGCTGCTCCGTCACAGAGTTCAGAGACTCAATTCCTGTGGAAGATGTGTGACGGTCCGTCGTGCCCACGACGGTCCGTCCTGCTATTCCGTTACGAAGTTCAGAGAGTCGATTTCAGTACCCAAATTTCAGAATTCTAAGTGTTCTGGAACGAGACCCCCTCGACGGTCCGTCGTGCCCCTGACGGTCCGTCGTGGGATCCGTCGTCTCAGCCAGTTTTTCCATAAATAAAATCTGCTGCTTAAAACGACTAAACAGGTCATTACAAGAATGAGTCTTTTTGTTGCTTGGTTGTCCTGTCTATCAAGCAAATAGGGCATGGCAGCAATGCTAAGTGGGGATATGGATATATCGAGTTTAATGGTATATGTAACACAGGTTGAAGAAAAGAAACTAAGGGATAGAGAAGAGTTTAAGAACAAAAGAGCTAAGACAGGGAATGAGTACGGACAATAGAAAAGTAATGCCAACCGGTCATCCTTCTAAAAGAAATAGAAGGGAAATGCTCCATCATCTGCTGGTGCACATGTACCATAGAATAGGAGTGAGTATAATAGTAAGAATTTTAGAGCTAAACCTACCTATTTTCCGGGAAGTATTGCACAAGGGGGTAGTAAGCCTTGTGCCTACACAAAGTGTGGTAGGAACCACTGTGTACATGCCGTGAGGGCTCTACTGTTTGTTTCAAGTGTGCACAGAATGGGCACTTCATGTGAGAGTGTCCAAAGAATAGGCCAGGTACTGGTAATAGGGGCAATAGAGTAAAATCGTCTTCAGTTGCTCTACCAGATATAGCTACCCCTAGAGGCACTTCCGGTACTGGCGGAGGATCAAGCTGCTTATATGCTATCAATAGTATCCAAGAGCAAGAGGATTCCCCAGATGTTTCCAATGGTATGATTCAAGACTTTAACTTTCCTATTTATGCTTTGCTAGATCTAGGAGCGAGTTTATCCTTTGTAAAATATTATGTTTCTTTGAATTTCGATGTCATTCTTAAGCAACTTAGTGAACCCTAGAGTGTTTCCACGCCTATTGGTTAGTCTATTCTAGTAGAGAGAGTCTATTGTGATTGTCCCATTTTCGTCAATCATATGAGTACCATGATTGATTTAGTCAACATAGACATGATAGATTTTGATGTCATTCTTGGTATGGACTAGCTTCACGCCTGTTATGCCTTAGTTGATTGTAGAACTCGAGTTGTCAAGTTTTATTTTGCAATAAGTCATTCTTAGAGTGGAAAATTAGCTTAGCAGTGCCTAAGGGTCGTTTCATTTTGTACCTTAAGGGAAGGAAGTTAGTTTCTAAGGAGTGTGTCTATCACTTAGTCCAAGTTAATGACTCTAGTGTTGAGATACTTCCTATCCAGTCAATTCAAATAGTAAAAGAGTTTCTAAAATTCTTTCTAGATTTCTTACCCGGATCCCTCTTGATAGAGAGATAGACTTCGGTATAGATGTTCTGCGATATACTTGTCCTACATTTGTTCCTCCATATAGAATGTCACTAACAGAGTTGAAAGATCTTAAGGAGTAGTTGAAAGATCTCCTTGATAAGGGTTTTATTCGACCAAGTGTCTCACTTTGGGGTAGTACAATCTTATTCACGAGAAATAAAGATGGTTCCCTTAGAATGTATATATATTACCGTCAATTGAATAAGGTAACCATAAAGAACAAATATCCTCTCCCAAGGATTGACAATCTCTTCGATCAGCTTCAAGGTTCTACTTTTTTCTCTATTATAGACCTTAGATCATGCTACCATCAGTTATGAGTAAGGCAATGTGATATTCCAAAAACAGTTTTTAGATTCCATTATGGTCATTATGAGTTTCTGGTCATGTGCTTAGGGTTGATTGATACGGTCAAATTACACCTCCCTAAAGAAGTATAAGCGATCGTTATCAAGTAAAGAACCCAACAAGTAGTTAGGGGTCGATCTCACGAGGAAAATGGTTTAGATTTAACTAAAACCCACGGTCATCTCTTTTTAGTCAAGGTATTTCCGAAGCAATAAAGTTAAGGGAGGGGGGGGGTTGTGAAACAAATTCCTTTAATTGTGAGATTATCAAGTGAACAAAAGAGAACTTGGTTGATATCAAGATGAGAAATAACTATGGTATCTATGTTCCCACAAGTTTATAACGCGATACTCCTAGTAATAGCAATCTTTCCTAGTGTATTACATGTAAAGTGATAAGTTAGCTTTCTCTAAATCCTTAGTCCGATATCTAGATAATTTCACCCCGCACCTTGGTCCGGCTACATGTGTATAATTTACTAATCCTTACTATTACCTCATATTAGACATAATAATCGATGTATGACTTAGTTATTACTTCGTACCAATCGACATTAGCCTATTAGATACTTCACACTAATCTAAGTTGATAATTATTTTCGTATTAAGTACCTCCTTAGTTCGGCAAATACCCATAAGGCGAGTTGTAACGCGTGAACTCGTTTAAAGGAGTTCTAAACAAAAGAATTATCAATGCATGCAAAAACACTATTCATGAATTGTTTGATTACTCATTTTACGTTGTTAATCCCTCATGGTTCCCACAATGCTAGTTGTGTATTTAGTTACCCATGTTAGCAAGATCACAATTCCCGTTTTAGATGAAGAAATCATGAACTTACTTAGCAAGAATAATAAACCCGGAAATTCCTACTTGAATTTCAAACAAAAATCTTCAAATAGGATCTGGGATTTGATAATATGCTAAAGTTTCAAAGAACAATTACCAAAAGCAAGAACTAGAACAAAAGTAATAATAACCAACCCCAGAAACGAGATATCTATCCGTTATTTATAGGAAACATAGTCTTAATGAAAAAGGAAAGTTTTGTTTAGGCACGCGACTTCAATCCATGCTAATTACATCCATCAATCTGCAGAGGCTCTGCATCCACTGTAGCCTCGAGGCTCATTCGATGCATGGGGACTTGATGTTGTTGGACCTCTTCCAAAGTCGTCAATAGGACAAATGTATATCTTGGCTGCCACTGACTATTTTTCTAGATGGCTGAAGTTGTACCATTAAAAGAGGTAAAGAAAGAAAATGTTGTTGATTTCATCGAATCAAACATAATTTTTAGGTATGGCATACCAAGATGTATAGTCACTGATAATGGAACACCTTTCAACAATAAACACATGAGTAGTTTGTGCGAGAAGTTCAGTTTTAAGAAACATAAATCTTCAATGTACAATGCACTTGCCAATGGTCTTGCTGAAGCTTTTAACAAGACACTTGGTAACCTATTGAAAAAAGTAGTTGCAAGGAATAAAAGAGACTGGCATGAGAGAGTTGGTGAAGCTTCATGGGTATATCGTACAACCTTTAGAACTGCTACGCAAGCGATGTTGTTTTCATTGGTGTATGGCATAGAAGCAATGCTTCCATTGGAGAAGCAAATTCCATCATGCGAATAGCAGCGCAAGAAGGACTTACAACAGAAGGCAACACTCAACTTCGTCTAGCAGAGTTTCAGGCATTGGATGAAAAAATATTGGAAGCACAACAAAGATTGGAGTGTTATCAAACTCGACTTGCAAAAGCATTTAATAAGAAAGTGCGTGACAAGAAAACTGACGAGTCATTGATCGATCGACGGTCTGTGGTTTACTTTCGTTAGGAAGGACTTAGAAAATATTTTGGCCTCCGTATTTGCATCTTCTCAAATAAAATGACATACCAATAGCACGGTCCGTCAATCCATCTATGATCCGTCGATTCTCCTATGTAGCTCTATACTTATAATCTTCAAATATTAGGTACTGAAATCCTTGCAGTCACAAACTACGGTTCATCAGTACGGTCCGTCGATCTATCGACAGACTGTTGATGCCAATGGTGGTTCCACTCTTGGACAAACTTCCCTGATTCTCCTCCAATGCCTGATCTGCTCATCTACAATCACCACCTACGGTCCATCGATTGAACGACAGACCATTGATTCCTTCAATAGGTCTGTTGCTGCATTTTTTCTGTTGTCTTCTCCGTTTTCTGCTTGGATGTCTTTCCTACAAAACAAGGCACAAAACTTGTTAAAACCCATACAAAAAGGCTTTATACAAACACAATTCTAAAGTGACATGCATTAGAAATACCATGAAATCACGGTATATCAACACCATCAACTTAAATTCATTGTTTGTCCTTAAGCAACACAGTATGACCCTAAACGACACTTGTATATAAGCAGTCACTTTAAGCTCCAGCAATCACATGGCTATCTATCCCGACTCTTTCTTGATTTAGCGCTAGCCTACACCTTAGTCTCAACAAGCCAACTCATGCAAATCACATCATGACACGAATTCACCATGTAACAAAGACCTCTACTGTTTGTCCTCTCACCAAGGTACCAATTATCTCAAAATGCAACTAGTGATTAGGCATTTTGGGTACAAGGATCTATTTAAACACCCGCGCTCAGAAATGAGTTCACATACAGTTAGTGCTCCACGCCATAGGCTTGCCCTTATCTTCACTACTTAGGTTTACCACGCTAGACTTAAGGATCACAGTCGAACTTTCTTGTATTGTAACTTAGGCTCAGGGTCAGGTGTGGTATATTTGGGTACATTTAGTGACTATCTGACCTCCTTGACATTATTGCTAAGATTTCGGCCACTTTTTATTGTTTTTTACCCCCTATTTCTTTTCCCATCTTTCTTTTACCTTGTTTCCCTTTTAGATTTTACTCACTTTTTTATATCTTTTTCTCATAAAACTCTTTCTTTTCTAACTCTTTCTTTTTCTTTTTCAACTGTTTTTTATTTTCGTTAAATCACATCTTTATCTTACATATGCTTTTCTTTTCAACATCCAACTCTTTTCACACCCATTATTGGGTCTTCTCTCATAATAGCCACCCTCAACTCATGGCTTTTCCACGAGTCGAGGTGCACAATACCCAATGTTGGGTCAGGGCCAAGATGAGGTCACTTTTTGCATTATTCACCCTCAACTTACGCTTTTAGCCTAAGTCGAGGTTCACATGTCCAAGGAGGGACTGGGGCCAAAACATTAAACCCTGGGAAGGTGAGTTGGTGAATAAAAAAAATGGTCTGTTACAAGCTTAACATATTTGGATCAAAAGGGACATTTAGTTTATTTGGAAACTTTCTTTAGGTTATATATAAGCTATTTTGAACAAAGGCCTATGATCACTTCCTAGTTTCTAGAGTTGATTCCCTTTGCAGGACTAACCGACCAAGTTCTAGTTAGGCACCAACTGTTGAACACACAAATATACTGTCACTTTCTTGGTAAATCGTTTCACTATCAGATTATCATAATTTCCAGTTCAAGTTTTAGTTGAAGGTCATGCAGTGGGTGAATTTTCATGTCATGTTTAGATCCAACACATTCAACTTATCTAAACATATATATGCAAGCACTACATTTTGAGGGTGCTTTATTTTTATACTAGACATCATGCTTTAGTCTTTCTTTAGCCATCATGCTTCTACACAAACACTCCCTAATACATGCTGGTTCAACATAAATTTAAGCAGTTCTTGGGGAAAAATAATACAGGCAAGAAAACCTCAAGAGAGGATCGTGAGTTAGTTACTCAGACTTCACCCTATCACTCATATTCCGTTTACCCCACCCCCAACAAAAAAATTTGCAACTGTCCCCAATGTATAATAAATCATAAACAACAGTATAGTAGGTGAAGCAAACCCGTGGAACCTAGCGTCGACTATCTCTGAACAAGTGGGTGGGTATGGTTTTCAGAGCCCGTAGGATCAGCATTTGGGTCACCATCAGTAGTGCCCGCATCTATAAGGGTGACACCATCAATAGTGCCATCCACCTATATCTCCGCACCATCAGTACTGCTCCTTGCTCCGCTCACAGGCACGAAACTAGATCCCCGCTGCTAATTCTTACACCCTCCCCTAGCACATCTCGTCATCCACTAATGAGGCTCGCTTAGCATGTTCCAGCTTCATTCGCTCTTTTTTCTTGCACGGGCCTCATCACCGCGTCAACAGTGTGGCTAGAACGGTGGCTCTTGCCACGAACACGGGGTTCGGGCTATATCATAGCGGGGACCTTGAACAAGGCCTCTAGAATAGTAGCTTCGACTAGCTGGGTGGCGGCATGCTTCAGCTCAATCCCCTGCATCTCTAAGATAAATCATCATCGGTTCGCAGGCTAGCGAGGTTAGTATGAATGGCAATGAGATGAGTGGCGGGGGTTGGTTGTGCTAGAAAACGCAAATCAAATGCATCAAGGCGTTTGTGAACCGCTTGAATCTGCTGCTCCGTTTGCTTGGACACCCGCTTCTCTATGCGGTCCTCTGCCTCCGCTATGGACTTATTCATCCACAGCTGAATATGATGGAGCAGAATGGCCATCTTCACCTCTAGATTCTAGACTCTATCTAGGAGGATAACTGCTGCAGTTGGTGGTGTGGATCTAGATGAGCTAGGGGCCCTGCTGGGTGCATGCGAAGAAGAGGCCGGAGTGGTTTCGACATGCTATGGTATAGAAGGGCAAACCCTATAGGCTAGCTCTACCTTGTCTTCCAAATTGTCGCCCAATGGAGGAAGCTTGACCTGGTGCCCTCTACGGGGTGCTGCCACACCAGCCTCATCCTTGATGAAACCTATATCCAATGTCCCGATCGGGTAGAGAAGTCTATCACAATGCCAGATTGGCACTCCAACATCCTTTCACATATAAAATATCAATCATGGAAAGATGTAAGTGGTGGAGGTCTCAAATTTCCTCTCGTGTATCTCCGCTAACATCATTCGGGCAAAGTCAATCTTTAGCGCTGCCACCATGATTGCCCTTTCCCATATGAGTATGTTTTCAGCCTGAGTAGGCGACACTTTTTTTCTAACCAAGAGCAGAAGAATTTGGCAACAGAAGTCAGTGTGGCCTTCTTGATGCCCACTTAGGGTGCTATGACTTAGTCAGCTCGCTCACCATCTGCCTCTATATATTGGCTCTCCACTCCGAACAATGTCCCACATGTAATCAAACTTCAAAGTATTACGACTCCACTCTGAATCATTTGTGGGGCTGTATAGGAATTGGTCGATGGTAGCTTCCGACATGTCGACCCGACAACCTCGAACTGGTGTAAAAGTGAGAGGGTCTTGTTTGGCGGGTTTTGCCCGCTTGTCGATGGTCCCTCAGAGAGTGGAAGCATTGGAGTCATAGAACTCCTTCTCGATCTCCTCTCTATATGCGCCTAAATCCTGAGCCATGCATTCGTACTTATGGAGATTAAAGAGTCGGTGCGCCTTTGGAACTGTATGCAGAATCCCTGTGAAGACTCGACGTTCCTTAGTAACCAGTCGGGTCATCACCCCTTTTATTTATCATTTTGGCATCTCTATACACTTGCAATTGCCCCTGAATGCACCACATCTTTGGTTCATCTGCAATCGGAGTGGGGTCATCTGTACGAGCTGCAAATGCAGCTACCAAGCGAGTGCTCTGATCACACGAGGTTTATTTTTCTTGATTCCCTGATCTGGATCCCTGAGAGTTGGACGCCGAAGACTGGGCCGACCCTAATCTTGAATTCATGGCAGACTCAGAGCCGGATGATAAGCCCCTTTCTGAACTAGAAGCAGCCATGGTTGGTAAGCTAATCAGTGTGCACTTCTCACCAGACTAGGAGGCAGTGACTACGTTGGGGTTCACCTTCCGAGGGGTGCCCCTAGTTTCTTGGGATGATGCCGCTGGTATTTTGGTGCCTGGAGGAACATAGGCTAGGCCATGCACAGTGTCGGTGTCTTCATCGATCAACTGATAAGGCGGGGCAAACGACTCGGATTTGCCCCTTTTAGAGTAGAACACTTACTTCTTTGGAGCCATTGTACATGTGGAGATATTTTTAGTATCATAGCAGCTTAATGACAAAATCGAAGAACAACAGAAAGAAGAAATCATGAAAATAAAAGTATAACTCTTGACTGCAGATTCAGGTTGACGAGACCCTTTGACGGTCCGTATAGTGATCGATGATCCGTGGAACCCTCCATGGTTTGGATGGGTAAAGAGACTCTCCGATGCAAATGACGGATGTACAGGATGATCCGTCGATCAATCGACGGACTGTAGTCCACAGTCGTCATTTGACACTTAAAGTTTGTTTTTGGGCATGGTAAAAATTAGACCTAATCAATGGCCCGTCGACTGAGCGATGGTCCATAGACGGGGTTTCTAACTTGAGGCCGATGACGTATTTCAGTCCTCTTTCAATTTCAACTTCCGAGTTTGTTTAGTGACCTATTTTAATAGTAATCAGTTCTAAACCTGATTATCAACACATCATATGCTAGTTCATTATTTCTAGGGTTCTGATTTCGTATAATTTTCCAACCTAATTTGTATATAGAGTGGAACCCTAGGTCCGAACATACGTGTAGACTTAAACACACATATTATTGGGTAGTTAAATTTCTACTTCAACCACTGTCTATCATCTCAATGAAAGTTACTACGCGAATATTAGCATGAAAAGTTAATCAATTAGTCCCAAGGTCAAGACCCCACTCCCGACTTCCTATATTCGACTATGAACGCAAATTCAAAGTGAGGAGAAGATGAATTACCTTACAAGCGATGAACAGTGTTGTGGTTGTGTGCCTACAATGTTGTGCAACCCAAAGAAGAAGCTGACGCTTTCCGAACCCGATCACCGAACATTTGTGGTAAGAGGGAAAAAATTTGGAAGATGGGGTTTTTAATATAACCTTCCGGGTCGGGTCGATTCACTAAAAGACTGGATCCACAAAGCCCCATTGACGGTCCGTGGATCGATCGACGGTTTGTCTATTAGGAACGTCGATCGCTCTTAGACTTGGAAAAATTTCAAGGCTTACCTGGGATCCACGGACACCATTGACGGTCTGTCGATCGAACGAAAAACCGTCAACGGGGTTTGTAGACCTCTGCTCAGACCATTTTCTGCAGATTTCTGATTTTGCCTCCTGTAAATGTGACACCAATTAGGCCATTCGTTTTGTATTTTTTGGGGACACTTTTTAGACACGGACCTTGTTTTAATCTCTAGCCAATACTAACACACAAAGAACAAAAAAATGAAACACTTAGAGCAACTTAACACAACAACGACTCTTTCTACATGGAAGACAAAACCTATTGTTGGCTAGAGGGTACACCTTGGGTTGGCTCCCAAGCAGCGCTTGATTTAACATTGTGACATGACGCAGGCCCCTAGATTACTCTGACTTCATCAAGATGGTAGGCCTCATCCACTTCGCGAACACTCTGTGCATACCCCAGATAGATCTTTATCCTTTATCCATTGAGTGTAAACCTTGAACCTTCCTTGTTCTCTAGCTCAACCTCTCCATGTGGAAACAATTTGGTGATGAGGAATAGCCCTGTCCATTTGGACTTGAGTTTTACCCGAAAAAAGCGCAACCTAAAGTTTAATAGAAGCACAAGATCACAAACCGCAAATTCTCGCTTTTTAATTCTTTAGTTCTCCTTCATCTTCTCTTTGTAGATGGCTGAACTTTCATAGGCTTTTAGGCGAAACTCATCAAGCACATTCAACTCATTTAGCCTCTGTTTTGATGCTCCGGTCCAATCCAAGTTCAATCTCTTCATTGCCCACCATCGCATCGTTCTCTAGCTCGACCGTTCAGTTAAAAGCCTTCACATATACAAGTTGGTAAGGAGACATACCGATAGGGGTCTTGTATGCAGTGCAGTAGGACAAAAGATCATCATCTAGCCTCCTTTCTCAATTCGTTCTATCAGCATTTACAATTTTTGTCACAATCTGTTTGATGTCCCGATTGAACACTTCAACTTGCCTACTAGTCTGTGGGTGATAAGGAGTAGCCACATTGTGGTGAACACCATATTTCTCCAGTAGCCCTTTTGAACAATTTACTACAAAAGTGAGAGTCGTTGTCTCTAATAATGGCCCTCGGTGTACCAAATTTGGAGAAGATATTCTTCTTTAGGAATGTGGTGACACTCTTCCCTTCATTGTTGGGGAGCCTGATTACTCCACCCATTTTGACACATAGTCAACCACCACAAGAATATACTTTATCCCATGAGAACTCACAAATGGGCCCATGAAGTCAATGTCCCATACATAAAATAGCTCAATAACCAGAATGTGATTCATGGGAAGCTCTTGTCTCCTTGAAATCCCCTCGTATCGTTTGCACCGATCACATGATTCGGCTAAATCATGAGCATCTTGGTGGATGGTGGGCCAATAGTACCCACACTCTAAGATCTTATGTGCCATTCGAATACCACTATGGTGCCCACCAATAGGGGATGAATGACATGCCTCCAAAACACTAAACATTGCCCAATCCAAGTTCAATATCTTCATTGCCCACATCGCCTTGTTCTCTAGCTCGACGGGTAAGTGACAAGTCTTCCCATGCAAAAGTTGGTACGAAGACATACCGATCGGGGTCTTGTGTGCAGTGCAGTAGGCCCAAAGATCATCATCTAGCCTCCTTGACCAATCCGTTCTATTGGCATTTACAATTTTCGCCAAAATCTGTTTGATCTCCCGATTGGACACTTCAACTTGCCCCCTAGTACGTGGGTCCTAAGGAGTAGCCACGTTGTGCAGAACAACATATTTCTCTAGCAACCCTTTGAACAATTTATTACAAAAGTGAGAGCCACCATAGCTAATAATGGCCCTAGGTTTACCAAATTTGGAGAAGATATTCCTCTACAGAAATGCGGTGACACTCTTCCCTTCATTGTTGGGGAGCGCAACTGCTTCCACCCATTTTTAAACATAGTCAACCGCCACAAGAATATACTTAATCCCATGAGAACTCACAAACGGGCCCATGAAGTTAACATCCCATGCATAAATATCTCAATCACCAGAATGAAATTCATGGAAGCTCTTGACTCCTTGAAATCCCCCCATATCATTGGCACCGATCACATGATTTGGTTAAATCATGAGCATCTTGGTGGATGGTGGGACAATAGTACCCATATTGTAAGATCTTATGCGCCCGTTCAAAAACCACTATGGTGCCCACCAACAGGCGATGAATGACACGCCTCCAGAACACTCAACATTTCAACCTCAGGTACACAACGATGAATTATCCACTCGAAGAACTCCGATATAAGTAAGGCTTATCCTAAATAACTTCTTCATATCATGAATGAACTTTTTCCTTTTGTGGAAGGTCAAATCCAACGGGACCAAATCACTTGCCAGAGAGTTCGCAAAGTCTGCGAACCATGGGATCAGATCCTGAGAAGTAGCCAATACATGCTCATCTGAGAATACATCATTAATTTCAGCATTTTCCTCCAATTTGAGAATAACTTCATCCTCCAATCTAGACAAGTGGTCGGCCACTTGATTTTCGGTCCCCTTTCTATCCTTCACCTCAAAATCAAACTCTTGGAGCAATAATACCCATCTGATCAACCTTGGCTTCGCTTCCTTTTTTTCCATCAAATACCTCAAAGAAGAATGGTCGGTATGCACTATGACCCTCGTGCCAACAAATAGAAGCAAAATTTCTCGAATGCAAATACCACTCTAAGAAGTTCCTGTTTGTTACAATGTAGTTCTTTTAGGTTTCATTTAGGGATTTACTCGCATAGTAGATGGGGTGACGGATTTTATCCCTTCTTTGTCCCAATACCACACCACGTGCAACCCCACTCGCATCACACATCATTTAAAATGGCTCACTCCAATTTGGTGAAATAATAATGGGCGCCAACACTAACTTCCCTTTAAACACTCCAAATGCTTTCAGACAGGATTCATAGAAATAAAACTTACAGTCCTTCTCGGGAAGTTTACACAAAAGGATGTGCAATTTTTGGAAAAGCCTTAATAAACCTCCGATAAAAGCGAGCATGCCCAAGAAAACTTCTCACACCCTTGACTGAGATCGGTGGTGGAATATTCTCTATCACCTCAACTTTGGCCCGATCAACCTCTATCCCCTTTCTTGAGGTTCAGTGGCCCAACACTATCCCTTCTTTCACCATGAAGTGGCATTTCTCCCAATTTAGCACCAAATGTATTCTTCACATCTCTTGAGCACCTCGGCCAGATTATTCAAACACCGATCAATGGAGTCTCCAGCAACATAAAAATCATCCATGAACACCTCAATAGTTTCCTCCACAATATCAGAAAAATATCGACATCATACAACGCTGGAAGGTTGTCGACGCATTACGCAACCCAAATAGCATCTGTTTGAATGCAAAAGTCTCATAAGAGAAAGTAAAGGTGATCTTTTGTTGGTCTTCCGGAGGAATAGAGATTTGTTTATTGCATGAATAGCCATCAAGAAAACAGTTCCAACCCTTGTGTGCAAGTCTATCTAACATCTAGTCCATGAAGAGCATGGCAAAACGGTCCTTCTCTATTAATGCATTCAATCTCAGGTTATCCATGCAAACTCTCCATCCAGTCACAGGACGCATCGAAACAAGCTTGTTCATTTCATTGGGTACCATAGTCATCCCACCCTTTTTACGCATGCACTTAATAGGACACACCCAAGTACTGTCCACAATAGAATAAATAACCCCAACGTCTAACCAATTGATAATCTCCTTTTTAACTACTTCTTACATAGGCGGATTCAACCTTCTTTGGTGCTCAATACTAGGTTTGTGATCTGCCATGAGTTGGATCTTTTGGGAACAAATACCTGGCGGAATCCTAATAATATCTGCAATAGTCCATCCAATGGCTCTCTTGAACCTCTTCAACACGTTACTAATCACTCTACTTATTGCACATTCAACTCTGATGCAATAATCATCGGGAAAGTGTCATCTCCGCCAAGAAACACAGACCTCAAATGTGGTGGTAAAGCCTTCAGCTCTAATTTCGGTGCTTCCACAATAGATGGTCTCGCAGGTTGAGACTCACGATGCTTCATGTATAACTCCAACTTCTTTGGCTTTGAACGATATTCTTTTCTTTCAAGTTCGGCCATCAAAGAATCATACTCATCAATACCATCACTGTCAAACTTCATGATGACCACTGCTAGTGCCTCAACACCTAGTCACTCTTCAATTTGCACTTCGGATACACTTTTACCTCTGTATGTTATAGCAGATAATGGTTGGAGCTCACCACTCTACTTCATGGACCTACAAATATTGAAAGTTGCTTCTTCATTGTTCAACCTAAACCTCATCAGCCCTTTTTGCATATCGACTAGTGCACACCCAGTAACAAGGAATTGTCTCCCTAGAATAATGGGACCTCAAACTCAAGCTCACAGGAAAGACCACAAAGTTTGTCAGGAAGATGAACGACTCCACTTTCACGAGCAAATCATGGAGTACAGCTATGGGCCTCTTCACATTTTGATCGGCCATCAGTAACCGCATCTTGGTAGAATTTGGATCTCCCAAGTCTAACTTCTTATAAATGGACAATGGCATTAGATTTATGCTCGCACCAAAATCACACTACGCCTTCACAAAGTGTATCAATCCTATAGTACATGGAATAGTGAAGGCACTTGGATCCTCCTTCTTCTACACAAGAGACCTTGTTGCAATAGCACTACAATGGTGCATTCAGTCATCATCTTCAAAATGCACCAACCTCTTCGTTGTCACTATATTGTTTATAAAATTGGCATATATGGGCATTTGCTCAAAAGCTTCTATAAACGGAACGTTGATGGACAGCTACTTCGACATAGTGATAAATCGGCGATATTTCCCATCTTCCGTTTTCTTCACAAATCTCTGTGGAAATGGTGGTGGAGATCTAGGGATGGGGATCAATTTTTTTCGATAAATCTACTTCTTTCATTGTTGCATCACCCAAATCTCCACTAGATTATGCTATATCATCTTCCTTTCTGATATCCCCTTTTACTACAAACAACATAGGTGAATCAATGGTCTGCTTACCTCCTCGATTAGTGACTGTCATGCAATGCCCATCATTCTTTGGGTTTTAGATAGTGTTGCTTGGAAGAGAGCTAGGTTGGTGTGGGTTCACTGTAGTAGACAACTAATTCATCTGTAGCAGAAGGTGCATTATTGAGACTGCATGTGCATCTACCTTTTGTCCAATGCCAGATATGTCTCTTCTCATCTCCTTAACATTCTCATCAGTTGCCTCAAATCTCCTCATCATCTTCTGTATCATATCCTCAATCCACGCCATACTACCTCCATCTTCCCAAGGGGCAGCTTCCCGATTTTTAGGGGGAAGATATGGACCAACCCGATTGTTCATATTACCATAGTTGTTCTATTTGAAGTTTTTGTCGCGGTTATAGCTCCCATCTAGGACATATTGACCCTCTCGATTGTAATTACCATATTTCCGACCTTGGTTTCCTTGACTTTGTCACCAATTATCCAGATTGGAACCTTGGGCGTTTTGTTGAAAATCTCTCTTCTGATCATTAACTGTAAATGCATCCTCTTTATAGTAATACTCTTTTGTCGGTTATGGGGGACTAGTCAAATAGTTTACCGCATTCACCTTCGCTGAGCCTCCGCTCACATGCTTCAATAACACCCCCATATTAGTTCTCATCTACGCTATCTCTTCATTAATCTCATCTGTGCCTGGATTGTTTGTAGTTTGAACAGTGAAGGTGTTTCGCCTATTGTCCAAATTTGTAGTGCTCCAAGCTTTGTTGTTGCGAGATATCTTGTCCAACTTCTCTGCAATCTCACCATATGTGTGTTCCTAGTAGGAGCCACCAACAATAGTATCACGCACCACTTTATTGTTTTCATCTTGACCACTATAAAAATACTCCTTCAGTGCCTCATCATCAATGCAATGATTCGGGACACCCCTTACGAATGCAGTGCATTTGTCCCAAGACCTACTCACTGACTCTCCAAGTAATGCCACAAAGTTGTTCACCTTATCCTTGTGATTGAGCTTCTTGGACACTGAATAGTACCTTGCTAAGAGCACAACTCTCAATTGACCCCAGGTATGGACTGAGTTGTAGGGCAGCTTAGTGAACAATATAGTGGCCTCTCCTGTCATTGATAGAGTGAACACTCTCAAACCGATGACATCTATTTCCAAATCTGGTCTACCCACACAAGTTTTGCAAACAACCCTTAGCTTATCTATATGAGCATGTGGATCTTCCGATGGCAGTCTCGAAAATAAACCCCTTACAGTGAGCATCTGTATCAGGCTACTCGTCACCACGAATGTGTGCCCCAGGGGCAGCCTCCAACTAATATTGGAGGCTGCAAGCCTGCTCCATTACCTACATTCCCTCTGTCAAGGATACCTGGGACCCCTTGATTCTCCATTCTCTGCAAAGTTTGATTCAATTCGGGATCATAAGGTGTGAGTGGTTCCCCTCGGCTCCGTGTACTTAGCATTCACTAGAGTTATACCTGAGAGAGATAAATACACAAACAAAAAGTAAAATTAGGAAATAGTTGACAAAAGTTCAATAACGTATTTAAAATTAATCTAAAAAACCAAATTTCCCAGGCAGCGTCGCCAAAATTTATACGCTCAAATTACACCTCCCTAAAAGAAGCATAAGGAATCATTATCAAGTAAAGAACCCAACTATTAGTTTGGGGTCGATCCCACGAGAAAATGGTTTAGACTTAACTTTAACCCACGATTATCTCTTTTTAGTCAAGGTATTCCTGAAGCTATAAAGTGTAACGACCTGTTTAGTCGATTCGAGCAGTAAGATTATTTTTATAAAAACTGACTGGGTCGACGGACCACGCGACGGACCGTCATGGTCACGACGGCTCGTGATGGATTTCGTCTTCCCATACTTGTGAATTTTCTTCTGCTACTTTTCTCATTACCCTCGACGACAACTAGGACGAACCGTCATAGGCACGACGGACCGTCGAGGGGCTTCGTTCCAAAACACTTAAACTCTGAAAATCTGGGTACTGAGATCGACTCTCTGAACTTCGCGACGGAACTGCAGGACGGACTGTCGTAGGTACGACGGACCGTCACAAACCCTTTACAGAATTCGACTCTCTGAACTTTGTGACGGACCTGCAAGACGGACCGTCATAGAGACGACGGACCGTCACAGGTTGCGTAACCTAACTAGGTCGGATTTCTGTTAAAAGTTTTTAAGGGGTGTTTTGGACTATTCATGACAAACTTTATGCAATTAGTGGGGTAAGTCTAATAATTTATTTACTTGGAGGGTTAAAGGAGATAACCTTGGAATAAATAATGGGTTACTTTTATCATAATGAATTATATGATAATTAGGGTAAAAGAAAA
>NC_028643.1:13806252-13810091 GCF_001406875.1 Solanum pennellii | reverse complement strand
TGCTTATGAGGCTAAATTTCGTGCACTATCTAGGTATGCCACTCAGCTTTGTTTCAGTCCACATGAGCGGATTCGCTGTTTTGTGAAGGGATTGAGGTCAGATTTGCGGATTCCAGCCATACAAGTAGCTGCTGTAGCAAAATCCTTTCAGGAAGTGGTTGATTTTGTGATAGAAGTAGAGGGGGTGAAGCCAGACGACATCACCATGGCGTCTACATCTAAAAAGTTCCATAAGGGAGGTGAGTTTAGAGGTTCTTACTCCAGAGGGCAGAGTTCAGGAGGTTACCAAAACCGCCCTATTCAGTCTTCCCTTCAGGCTGTAACTGAGGGTCCACCGCAGACCGGTCAACAATTCTCTGAGTTTGGAGGTTATCCCCAGACTCCGTCGTTCTCACAGAGACCTATGCTTGACTCCAGAGAGTGCTTTGGATGTGGAGAGACTGGACATATTCAGAGGTTTTGTCAAAAACCGAGTTACAGACCCCAAATAGTTAGAGGTAGAGGTGGTCATGGGAGAGGCCGCCATTCTGGAGGACGCGGTGGCCAAGGTAATGGTGGTCACCCAATCAATCAGGGTGGCGGGCAAGCCGGAACTGCTGCGGCGCAACATGATAGGGGCAATGTACAGACAGGTGATAAGACCCATTGTTATGCTTTCCCCAGGAGGTCTTATGCAGAGACATCTGATGCTGTTATCACAGGTAATCTTTTGGTCTGTGATTGCATGGCTTCTGTATTATTTGATCCTGGATCCACATTTTCATATGTATCTTCCTCATTTGCTACTGTCTTGATTTACATTGCGAATTGCTTGACATGCCTATTAGTGTCTCTTCTCCTGTGGGTGAGTCTGTGATAGTTGAAAAGGTGTATAGGTCTTGCCTTGTGACTTTTGTAGGGAGCAACACCTATGTAGATTTGATTATCCTAGAAATGGTTGATTTCGATGTAATTCTGGGTATGACTTGGCTTTCCCCAAATTTTGCAATCTTAGATTGTAATGCTAAAACTGTGACATTGGCCAAGCCTGGGACAGATCCGCTAGTGTGAGAGGGTGACTACATTTCCACCCCTGTCCGTATTATCTCCTTTCTTCGCGCTAAGAGGATGGTTAGTAAAGGTTGTTTAGCCTTCTTGGCACATCTCAGGGATGATACTTCCAAAGTACCTTAGATTTAGTCTGTTTCGATAGTCTGTGAGTTTCTTGATGTGTTTCCTGCAGACCTTCATGGTATGCCACCGGATAGGGATATCGATTTCTGTATCGATCTGGAGCCGGTTACTCGCCCCATTTCCATCCCCCCTTATAGAATGGCTCCAGCTGAGTTAAGGGAGTTAAAGGCCAATCTTCAAGAGTTGTTAGGGAAAGGTTTCAGTAGACCAAGTGCATCCCCTTGGGGTGCTCCTTTTTTATTTGTGAAAAAGAAGGATGGAAGCCTTCGGATGTGCATAGACTACAGGCAGCTGAATAAGGTAACTATTAAGAACAAGTACCCTATTCCTCGAATCGGTGATTTGTTCGATCAGTTACAAGGTGCTTGTGTCTTCTCTAAAATTGATCTGAGATCTGGTTATCATCAATTGATAATACGGGCAGCAGATGTGCCAAAGACTGCTTTTCGAACCAGGTATGGGCATTACGAATTCTTAGTAATGACTTTTGGGCTTAAGAATGCCCCTGCTGCTTTCATGAGTCTGATGAACGGGGTTTTTAAGCCATATCTGGATCTCTTTGTTATTGTATTCATTGATGATATACTGATATACTCAAAGAGCAGGAAAGAACATGAGGAGCATTTGAGAATTGTATTGGAGTTGTTGAGGGAGAAAAGGTTTTATGCCAAATTCTCCAAGTGTGAGTTTTGGCTAGATTTAGTGTCCTTCTTGGGCACGTGGTTTCTAAGGATGGAGTGATGGCGGATCCTTCTAAGATTGAAGCAGTGAAGAGTTGGGTAAGACCTACTAATGTTACATAGGTATGAAGCTTTGTTGGTTTAGCTAGCTACTACCGTCGATTAGTCAAGGGATTTTCTTCTATTGTTTCGCAACTAACAAATTTGACTAAGCAGAATATTCCCTTTGTATGGTCGGATGAATGTGAAGAATGTTTTCAGAAACTTAAGACTTTGTTGACTACTGCACCAATTCTTACCTTGCCAGTGGAAGGTAAGAATTTCATCGTCTATTGTGATGCATCTTATTCTGGTTTGGTTGCAGTGCTAATGCAGGAAAGAAATGTAATTGCTTATGCTTCGAAGCAATTAAAAGTGCATGAACGTAACTATCCGACTCATGATTTGGAATTAGCTGCAGTAGTATTTGCATTAAAGCAATGGAGACATTACCTATATGGGGTCAAATGTGAAGCCTATACAGATCATCGTAGTTTGCAGTATGTCTTTACATCAGAAGGATTTGAATTTGAGGCAGAGGAGGTGGATGGAACTACTGAAGGACTATGATATTACTATTTTCTATAGCCCAGGAAAAGCTAATGTGGTGGCAGATGCCTTAAGTAGAAAAGCAGGGAGCATGGGTAGCTTAGCCCACTTACAGATTTCAAGGCGCCCATTGGCTAGAGAGGTTCAGACTTTGGCTAATGACCTTATGAGGCTTGAAATACTAGAGAAAGGAGGACATTTGGCCTGCGTGGAGGCAAGATCCTCTTTTCTTGACAAGATTAAGGGAAAACAGTTTGCTGATGAGAAGCTGAGCCGAATTCGAGATATGGTCTTGCAAGGAGAGGCCAAAGAGGCAATAATTGATGAGGAAGGTGTTTTGAGGATTAAGGGAAGGGTATGTGTGCCTCGTGTTGATGATTTGATTCACACTATTCTTACAGAGGCTCATAGTTCAAGGTACTCTATACCAACTGGTGCAACCAAAATGTATCGCGACCTAAAGCAACATTTTTGGTGGAGTAGAATGAAGCGAGACATTGTTTATTTTGTTGCCAAATGCCCGAATTGTCAGCAAGTAAAGTATGAACACCAGAGGCCAGGAGGAACCCTTCAGAGAATGCCCATTCCTGAATGGAAGTGGGAAAGAATGGCAATGGATTTCGTGGTTGGTCTTCCCAAGACATTGGGTAAGTTTGATTCTATTTGGGTAATTGTTGACAGATTAACTAAGTCTGCTCACTTCATTCCGGTCAAGAGGACCTACAATGCAGAGAAGTTAGCCAAACACTATATCTCAGAGATTGTTCGATTGCATGGAGTTCCACTCTCCATCATATCAGATAGAGGTACGCAGTTTACTTCTAAGTTTTGGAGAACATTACATGCTGAATTAGGTACTAGGCTGGATCTTAGTACTGCATTTCACCCTCAGACCGATGGTCAGCCTGAGCGATCAATTCAGGTGTTAGAGGATATGCTTCGTGCATGTGTGATAGAATTTGGTGGTCATTGGGAAAAATTCTTACCCTTAGCAGAGTTTTCATACAACAATAGCTATCACTCAAGTATTGATATGGCCCCATTTGAGGCACTGTATGGGAGGAGATGTAGGTCTCCCTTTGGTTGGTTTGATGCATTTGAGGTAAGACCTTGGGGTACCGATCTTTTGAGGGTGTCGTTAGATAAGGTAAAATTCATCCAGGATAAGCTTCTAGCAGCTCAGAGCAGGCAGAAGGAATATGCAGATCGAAAGGTTAGGGACTTGAATTTTATGGAGGGTGAACAAGTCTTGCTGAAGGTTTCACCCATGAAAGGGGTGATGCGGTTTGGTAAGCGAGGTAAACTTAGTCCAAGGTATATTGGGCCATTTGAAGTCTTGAAGCGTTTGGGGGAGGTGGCTTATGAATTGGCGTTGCCTCCAGGACTCTCAGGAGTGCA
>NC_028643.1:13804917-13805923 GCF_001406875.1 Solanum pennellii | reverse complement strand
ATTTTGATAAAAACTGACTGGGTCGACGGACCACGCGATGGACCGTCATGGTCACGACGGCCCGTGATGGATTTCGTCATCCCATACTTGTGAATTTTCTTCTACTACTTTTCTCATTACCCTCGACGACAACTAGGACGAACCGTCATAGGCACGACGGACCATCGAGGGGCTTCGTTCCAAAACACTTAAACTCTGAAAATCTGGGTACTGAGATCGACTCTCTAAACTTCGCGACGGAACTGCAGGACGGACCGTCGTAGGTACGACGGACCGTCACAAACCCTTTAAAGAATTCAACTCTCTGAACTTTGTGACAGACCTGCAGGACGGACTGTCATAGAGACGACGGACCGTCACAGGTTGCGTAACCTAACTGGGTCGGATTTCTGTTAAAAGTTTTAAAGGGATGTTTTGGACTATTCATGACAAACTTTATGCAATTAGTGGGGTAAGTCTAATAATTTATTTACTTGGAGGGTTAAAGGAGATAACCTTGGAATAAATAATGGGTTACTTTTATCATAATGAATTATATGATAATTAGGGTAAAAGAAAAGAATCTAGAGAAGAAAAAGAAAAAGACAGAGAGGGAGAACGAGCGAGAGAGAGGAAGAACGAAGAGCAAAGCAAAAGGCATTGGGGAGATAGCTTGCTTGATCACAATTCTTCGGTGGAGGTAGGTTATGGTTTATGCTATGTGATAGTAAACTCTTAATAGCGATTGATATGTATTGGGTGGTATTGTAAAGTCTTCTATATACTTGATTGTGTGTTTGTATGTTGTGATCGTATAACTGTGGTGTTTAGAATGATAAGACTGTTGAATTTTCAATCCTAAACCTCTTTGTTAAGATGATGCTTGACATAAAGAAAGCTTGATGAACTGAAATAATGAGATAGATGGATCGGAGTGTCACGTTCCGACACGTAGGAATAATGGATCGGAGTGTCACGTTTCGACACGTAGGGAATGGATCGGAGTGTCACGTTCTGACACTCGTAG
>NC_028643.1:13803396-13804556 GCF_001406875.1 Solanum pennellii | reverse complement strand
CAACTCTAGCCAGTCTTCAGCACGTCAGATTTCAGGGTGAGCTATTATTCCTAGCTCGGGCTGGATTCTTTTCTTCGCGTCTTGATGTCTTTGAAGTTCGGACATCGACCATCGTTTTACTTATTTTAGTTCTTAATTACTCTTAGACTTAGTAATTTGAGGATAGATGTTCTTGATGTGATGACTTCCTGATTTTGGGGATGATAAGTAATATACTTTAGGAGTTTATTTATTGGTTATATTAATGAGTTTTGGTCTTCCGCATTGTATTTTGTTCATTATGGTTGATGTATTGGTAAACGTTGGGGTTTAGATTTGTTGGTTCGCTCACATAGGAGGATAAGTGTGGGTGCCACTCGCGGCTCGTTTTGGGTCGTGACATAAAGTAAAGGGGGTTGTGAAACAAATCCTTTAATTATGAGATTATCAAGTGAACAAAAGAAAACTTTGGTTGATATCAAGATGAGAAAATAACTAGGGTATGTGTGTTTCCCACAAGTTCATAACATGATATTCCTAGTAATAACAACCATTTCCTAGTGTATTATATGCAAAGTGATAAGTTAGGTATATCTAAATCCTTGGTCAAGAATCTATAAAATTTCACCCCGTACCTTGGTCCGGCTATGTGTGTAAAATTTACTAACCCTTACCATTACCTCATATTAGACATCATAATCGATGTATGACTTAGTTATTACTTCGCACCAATCGACACTAACCTATTAGATAGTATCACACTAAATCTATGTTGATAATTCTTTTCGTATTAACTACCTCCTTGGTTCGGCAAGTAGCCATAAGGTGAGTTCTAAAGAGTGCATTCGTTTAAAGGACTTCTTAACGCAAGAATTATCAATACATGCAAAAACACTATTCATGAATTTCTTGATTACTAGTTATACGTAGTTAATCTCGTATGGTTTTGACAACCCTACTTGTGGATTTAGTTACCATGTTAGCAAGATCACAATTCACGTTTTTAGATGAAGAAATCATGAACTTACTTAGCAAGAAGAATAAACCCAGAAATTGCAACTTGAATTTCAAACAAAAATCTTCAAATAGAATCTGGAATTCGATAATTTGCTAAAGTTTCAAAGAACAATTCCCAAAAGCAAGATTTAGAACAAAAGTAATAATAGCGAACCCCCCCCCCA
>NC_028643.1:13708834-13803096 GCF_001406875.1 Solanum pennellii | reverse complement strand
CCCCCCCCACCCAAAACGAGATTTCTATCCCCTATTTATAGAAAACAAAGTCTTAATGAAAAACGAATTCAAATAAGGAAAGTTATATTTAGGCACGCGACTTCAATCGACGAGACAACTAACGGGCTGTCGATCGATCGACGGTCCATGGTTTGCTTCCGTCAGTTAGGACTTAGAAAATATTTTGGCCTCCATATTTGCAACTTTTCTGAATCAAACGACATACCAATAACACGGTCCGTTGATTAATCTATGGTATGTCAATGCTCCTCTGTAGCTCCATACTTAGAATCTTCAAATATCAAGTACTGGAACCCTCGTAATCACAAACTATGGTTCACCAGTAGGGTGCGTCGATGCCAATCGTTGTTCCACACTTGGTCAGACTTCGCTGATTCTCCTCCAATGCCTGAGTTGCTCATCTACGATCATCACCTACGATCTGTTGATTGAATGACGGACCATCGATTGCCTCTGTAGGTCTGGTTCTGCACTTTTTCAGTTGTCTTGTCCGTTTTCTGCCTTAAAATGTTTCCTGCTAAACAAGACACAGAACTTTTTAAAACCCATACAAAAAGGCTCTAGACACATGCAACTCTTTAGTGAAATGCATTAGAAATACCGTGAAATCACAATACATCATTGATCAACGCGCCTGCAGTATTCATGGTCCTTATGTATAGAGTTTTCAAACCTTATTTAGATATGTTTGTTGTTGTCTTCATTGATCACATAATAATATATTCAAGGAATTAAGAAGATTATGCTAGTCATCTCACAATAGTTTTTCAGACCTAAAAAGATAGGGAGTTGTATGCCAAGTTCTCTAAATGTGAGTTTTGACTTGAGTCTATAGGCCACATTGTGTCTGGAGAGGGAATTAAAGTTCATACTCAGAAAATAGAGGCAATGCATAATTGGCCTAGACCCAAGTCTCCAACTAATATTAGGAGTTTCTTGGGTTTGGCTGGCTATTTTAAAAGGTTCGTAGAGGGGTTCTCATCTATTTCATCCCTTTTGACCAAGTTAACTAATAATATAGTGAAATTTCAATGATTTGAAGGTTGTGAAAAAGCTTTAGAAATTGAAAAAGAGGTTCACTACTGCCCCAATATTCACCTTACCAGAAGGTACTCAAGGTTTTGTGGTGTATTGTGATGCATATAGATTTGATTTGAGTTGTGTGTTGATGCATAATGACAAGTTATAGCTTATTCCTCCAGACAATTGAAAGTTCAGGAGAAGAACTACCCAATCCATAACTTAGAGTTGGCTGCTTTAGTATTTGATTTGAAGATATGGCGTCATTATTTGTATGGTGTTCATGTTGATGTATTCACTGATCACAAGATCCTTCAATATGTGTTTAATCAGAAAGAGCTTAATCTCAAACAAAGGAAGTGGTTAGAACTACTCAGGATAATGACATGAGTATTTTTTATCATGGGTAATTTTGTTTTTGATGGTTTATGTAGGTTGTGTATGGGTAGCAAACTTTGATAATGGAATGATTAAACATGTACGGAACAAACACAATTCAAAATGAGAATTAAATATATCATAAAACGTGAATATATAACTTGAAAATGTTATTTTGTAAATATGCATACAACTTCTAATATTCAATTTTATTATACAACAAGAAAATTGTACATGTATTGCGACATAGGATAGACTGCTCCATTTGCATAATGTTTCTCTAAATTCAGAATTTATGGTATTTTTCTTATATATCAATGTCTAGAAGAAGAGTATTTTATTCTAAAGATATAATTTTAAAGTTGACTGTTATAATAGAAATTATATTCACTATCATCTTTCACTTGCTCTTCATTATCTATCCTTTTTATTCTTTTTCACTCCTCCAATTAATGGAGATCATTGTATATTTTGAAGTCAAAAAAAATTGCTTAGCAATTTGACTTGTTAATTTTTAATTCAATTATTTCTTAAATTGTTGTAGAACACACATGATCGACGTTTGTTAATATGAAAGGTAAATTTTGTGATGTATAAGTTAATTGAATGATGAAACTCAAAATTATACCATAACTTACAAATACATATTGCAAAAATTATTATCGGTAAATATGCTTGCAAGTTTTGATGTCTTATTTAATGTGTAGTAAGAAAATTATATAGATTTTGCCATTGACGTAAGATCCTTCCAACTTCACTATAGTCCCTTAAATTCAGAGGTAGAGGTAGTTTCACATCTACAATATTTTAGAATAACACTAACAATTCAAAAAATATATTTACGATTTAATTCTATGAATTAATAATGTTTGTCTATAATATCAATTTTCTCTTTACTAGTTGTTTTTATCAACTTTCACTCATCTAGTTAATTAGTTAAGATGAATGTATATTTTGTGGTGATGGAGTATCTAAATAATATGACTGATCAACTTTCAATTACTTTTTTCTTATCCTTTTGTAGATTACAAATGATCAAGTTTTGTTATATGGGTGGTTAAACATGTGTTGAATAAGATATTTAAGATTAAACATTAAAATCACATCCTAACTTGTGATAAATAGTGTGAAAATATTTTTATAAAATGTACCTACTGCTTCTGATATTTATTGCACTATCCAGCAAAATAACTGCAATGGTATTATTGTAGCTGAAAGATTGTGTCATTATAGGGTACTATTTTATTTGAGTTTGTTCAGTTTGACGTACAGGGTCTGTCCTTACTCTTTTATTAATTAAATTATAATGATATTGTGATTTTTTTTCTCGAGTTCAAAACCTAATATAGATTTTTATATAGATATATTTGGTCATAAAATGCTATACGCTAAAAATGTATTTATAGTGTTGAGAGAATAACAAAGATTGTACACACTATTATTTTCCTCTTCATCATCTATTGTTCATTTCACCCACTTTTCCTCCTCCAATTAATTCGAGAAGATAATAGTGCATTTGAGGTTAACAAGTTCACAAATAACTTAACTGACAAATTTTAAATTTAGTTGTTTCTGATATTTTTGTAGAACACAAATGATTGACCCTTGTTATATGACCCTTAAATATTTATTTTGTATAGAACATTTTAATAAGAAAACTCAAACCTATATCAAAATAGGTGAATTCATAATAAAAATAATTTGTCTCTAATAGTACTTATTACTTTTGATGTCTTATTTTGTTGTATAGGAAAAAAATTATTACATTATTACAGAGAAAATATTGTTCCAACAATAATAGCTCTCCCCTGATTTGGAATTTGAGGTAGTTTTTTTGTAAATTTATGTCTAGTCAACAAACATTATATCTGAATATATAATTTACTAAATCATTTTTTTATAAAATTTGTACAACAATCATTTTTGTCTTCACTGTGTTATCCTTTTAACCACTTCTCCCTAATTGACTACTAGAAATGATTTTACATTTTGAGATGAATGTGTCACGTAATAGTTTGGCATATCAACTTCAATTTAGTTTTTCTTAGAGTTTTTAGAGCATAAGTTTAAGATATTTGTTGGAGGTGAAGGGTTCCCAAGCAATTGGGCTGGTTAATTTTAATTTTATTTCTCAATTTTTTGTAAAACATATATGATCGGCTCTTGTTATGTGAAAATCAGTAATTTTATGATATACAAAATAATTCAATAATAACATAACCTGTAAATATATAGTGCAAATAATTATAAGTAAGCATATTTATAACTTTTGATATCTTATGTCAATGTTTAGCAAGACAACTAGGGAGGTTTTACCTATGTTTGATAATAGTGGATTATGTCAGAAAAATTAATTATAATGAACTTCTATTGATTAATAGGATTTAATTACAATAAGCTTCTATTAATTAAGAGTATTTGTACACAGTATCATTTTTTTGTTCACTGTTATTCTTTATGAAACACACTTAAAATTCGGGTGCCTTATTTCGCTATGTAGCAAAAAAATTATGGTAATATTACTGTAGATGAAATATTGTTCAATCTTTGTGATGTTCTCCTGAATTCAGAACCTCAGTTAAAATTTTTATATCCATATGTTTGGTTATAGATTACTATAATTTAAAAATATATTTACAAAGTTGAATGAAATAACAATTTTGTAATTTGATTGGTTAATTTTTTATTTAACTATTACTTAAATTATTGTAGAAAATAGAAGATCAACTTTTGTTTTAAGAAAAGGTTAATTTTGTTGATGCATAGAATAATTTGTTAATGAAACTATAAACTATATCATTACTGTGAATATATAGTGCAAATAATTGATGATAAATATGCCTACAACTTAGAGATTTATTGATGATAAATATGCCTACAACTTAGAGATTTATTTCACTGTGTAGCAAGAAAATCATAGAGGTATTACTACAGAGGAAGAACCCTTCCAACTCAACTATAATCTTCACATTCAGAACTTGAGATAGTTTCTCATAGACCTATGTTTGATAATAGAGCATTATGTTCTAAAAATGTTCTTCTCATAAACTGTTATTAATTTAGAATTTTTGCACACGCTGTCATTTTTCTCTTCACTGATAATATTAGGTGATGCTTACCATCCAAATAACTCTCTTTTTCTTGGTTCTTTCCATCCACTTTCATTACACAAGTGAATTAGTTGAGACACTTGTATTTTCAGGTGAAAGAATTTTGGGATAATTTTGATTAATTAATTTTTAGTTAGCTTTTTGTGGTGTACTATTGCCCAACTTTTGTTATCTGACTGGTTAAATTCGTATTGAGTAAGTTAATCCAAATTTAAATATCAAAATTATGTACCCTAACGTTTGAATAAATTGTGTGAAAATAATTTCATGAAATATACGTACAATTTAGGGTGTCTTATTTAACAATGTAGCAAAAAAATCATGATGGTATTGCTGTAGATAAAAATTCATTCAATCTCTGTAATTCTTTCACGGATTAAAAACCTCAGGTGATTTTCATACATCTCTAGTCATGTATACTATATTCAACATCTATATATACTTACAAAGTTAAGAATAAGAAAAGTTGTACACACTATTATTTTTCTTTTCTCTATCTATTTTTATTTACCAATTTTCCCTCCACTGGATAATCAGTGGCGATGTCAATATTTTTAAAGGTAACCGAGTTAAAAATAATTTGATTGGCAAATTTTTAATACATTACCAACATTTTTGTAGACAAATAATTGACCTCTGTTATATAATTTTTGAATTTATGTTGTATAAGATATTTTAATGACAAAACTTGAAACTATATGAAAACTTGTTAATACATAATTAAAATATTTCTCAGTAAACATGCTTATAATTTTTAATATGGAAAAGGGCCTAAAATACCCTCGAAGTATTGGAAATGGTACAAAATTGCCCTTCATCCGCCTATTGGCTCCAAAATACCCTCGTCATCCACCTTTGGGTTCAAAATTTACCACTTATTTAACTGTTTTAAATTTAAACTATTTAAATATTTTATAAAATACGTGGCGCTCAACTATTTGTTATAATTTAATTTATTAGTATAATTTATAAATCAGTCCACTACCTACCCATTACTAATTAAATCCTATCAAATTAATAAACCCGTCACATTACTAATGCAACAACAGTAAAGCTACTACCAACGAGTGTTTTTAAAAATTTGAGGCAAAAATATATATAGAAGTAAATTATCATACATTAAAGTGTCTAAAAAAAATTACCAATAAACTTAAAAGTCTGACTATGTTCATCTTAATTATTTTTCTTTCCAATTATGTGATGTTACTTCATAGATAACTTTTTTTTAAAAATAATATATTAAAGGTTTGGAACAAATAATAAATATTTATAAAAATATATTTAAAAAAAGTGCATGAATTAGTTCGGGATGTACTACTTCTTTTCATAAATTTCAAATTCAAGCTTGAAAGAGAAACCTATTGAAAGTGTCCTCCTAAACAAGGGACTCAACCTAAATTTAATTGGGTCTTCGACTCGGACTCGAATAATTTTAGATGTCATTTGCAGGAATCTATAGTTTCGTCGTGTTTTAGTAGTGTTTATGGTGATTTTGATATTATAATTGGCTTATTAATTGGGTGGGGTTTAGTTAGTAATGAGTGAGTAGTGAGTTGATTTATAAATTTTATATTAATAAATTAAATTATAACCAATAGTTGAGCACCAAGTATCTTAAAAAATATTTAAATAATTTAATTTTAAAACAACTAAGTAAGTGGTTAATTTTGAACCCAAAGGTGGATGACAAGGGTATTTTGGAGCCAATAGGTGGATGGAGAATAATTTTATACCATTTTCAATACATCAGGGATATTTTAGGTCCTTTTCCGTTTTTAGTGTCTTATTTCAGTATATAGCAAGAAAACTATAGAGGAGTTATTATAGAGGAAATGTTGTTCCGGTGACATTATGTTCCCCAAAATTTAGAACTTCAGATAGTTTCTCATGTATCTATGTTTAGTTATACAGAAAAATATTTTTAAAATATTATTTATAGAGTTAAGAAATAATTTTTTAACACACTATCATGTTTTATCTACATATTTTATTCAATTTACACACTTTCCTATTTAATTAATGGATATGGTTTTGTATTTTTAGATAAACTAGTTAATAAATAACTTGATTGGTAAATTTTGAATCTAGTAATTTCTTAAATTTATGTAGAATATGAATGATCAAACTTTGTTATATGAAATTTTAAATTATTTTTGTATGAGATTATTATATAATGGAACTCAAAACTACGTCATAATTTTGAAATACATAGTGAATATAATTGTCAGGAATATGCTTATAACTTTTGGTATCTTCTTTCACTGTGTAGCTATGAAATTTCGGAGGAATGTTTTGTTGGGTTTTAGTAAGGTGTGAATAAGAAATAAGAAGAGAAAAAGAAAAAGTGAGGGAACCAGTTTTTGACGGAAAATGAAAAGTCATTTCTCTCATATTGGTAGAAGAAAGAAAATTGTAGTCCTTATATTAGGAAATACTTTCTTTAATTCTTAAATGGTTAAGAAGAAGGTTCCCCCTCGCGCCCTCCTCGTCGCTCGCTCAGCTTCGACTTTGGATTTGAATTTGAATTTGAATTTGGCAAATGATTGATTAATAATTTTTTTAGATAAAATTTATTTTATCAATCTCATTAATTGATTTCCTTTCTCTTACAAATTAATTCAAGACGTTAGTCAATTAACAGAATTAATTTTGTGCAACAAGATTTATTTTAAAAATTGCGTGTAACTGTAACCTTTTCGAAAAGATGTTATTTTTCCCAAAAGACACAAGATTTTTAGAAAAACGGGTCTAAATAAATTTGCCTGAACAAACACGTTCCCTGCGGCAAATGGCTATGAATAAGAGGTCTTTTTTAATTTTCAATCGCTGAAAATTTTTTCCTCTCTGCATACATTTTTCTCTCAAAACAAAATTGTCGATCGACCAAGTCTGTGTGTGCTCTTATTATTGTTCTTGCGTTCGCTGAAATTAGTGAAGTTTGAGGTACCTCTAATTCCCTAATAGGTTAATCCGTTTTATCTTAGGAAAAATTAATATGTAACCTCAGGTACAGTGAGGGGATTAAAATTGTTAAGGAAACACAATGGTTTCAGTGGACTCAAATTTTATTTTTTGTCAGTTCATCTATTTTTTTTGTTTCCGTTTTTTCTGCTAACTGAATACATAGATAACAAGCTTAAAAAATTTAATATTTTCTTTATTTAATGTTTTTGGAGATTAAAACCTTTATGATTTTCGACTCTATTTGAATTTTTTAAAATTCATTCGATTAACGATTAAAACAACATAAAAACTTTATCGTTAAATCACAAATAGTTTGTGTAAGGATTTATTTTTTAATGTTAGTATTTCACATACTAAAATTGTTGTCATTTGTGACAGAAAAATGACTAATTCAAGTTAAGTAAATGCTAGAAAAATGAGTGCTGCAACAACATCGATTGCACACAAAAGTTCAACTGCTTCCCTAGCATCGGCTGAGAAACCTGCAAAGTTTTCAGGAGTCGACTAAAAGAGATGGCAAAAAAATTATTCTTCTATCTGATTACGTTGAGTTGACAGAGGTTCATTAATGAGAACGTTCTTGCTATGTCGGATGAAACTCCGCTTGAAGAGTAATTCTTGGTAATAAAAGGATGAATACATTTAGATTTTTTGTGTAAAAATTATATTCTGAGTGGCCCGCAAGATGACCTGAACAATGTTTACAGTAATGTCAAAACCACAAAAGAACTCTGGGATGCTTTAGAAAAGAAGTACAAGACAGAGGATGCCAGAATGAAGAAGTTCATTATGGCAATGTTTCTGGACTATAAAATGATAGACAGTAAGATCGTCATCACCCAAGTTCAAGAACTGCATGTCGTAATCCATGATCTCGCTGGAGGTATAAATTTATTTCATGCCTATGTTGGAAATATTAAGTCTATTATAATACTCACGTAATCTTTAATTTAGGATTGATTGTTAATGATGCTTTTCAAGTGGCTGTCATTATTGAGAAGTTACCTCCATTGTTGAAGGACTTCAAAAACTACTTGAAACATAAACGCAAGGAGATGACTGTTGAAGATTGTATGGTAAAGCTGATAATCGAAGAGGATAACAAGGCCGCAAAAAAGAGGTCCGTGGTAATTCAATAATATCTGAGTAAATATTGTTGAAGAAGATCCCACAAAATCAAACAAAAGAAAGAAAACGTGTTGTTTCAAGGA
Organism: Solanum pennellii; assembly: GCF_001406875.1. NCBI lineage: Eukaryota > Viridiplantae > Streptophyta > Magnoliopsida > Solanales > Solanaceae > Solanum > Solanum pennellii. The sequence continues at coordinate 13,794,392 of NC_028643.1, read as the reverse complement.
ACAATCCTCCTAAGAAGAAATTCAATGGAAGCTACTTCATATGTGGCAAACGTGGTCATAGAGCTACTGAATATCGAGGTCCCAAGAAGGACAAGAAAAGGGATAAAACAAAATTGGCTGAATCTGAAGGAGAGATGGATGATATCTATGCAATTCTTTAAGAATACAACTTGGTTTGAAATCTAAGAGAATGGTGGATAAAGTCTGGTGCCTCATTCCATGTTTGTGCCAACAAAGAATTATTTTCATTATATACTCCAGCACCTACAGACGAGAAGTTGTTTATGGCTAACTCCGTTGTTGCAAAGGTTCAAGGAATTAGCTAGGTCATATTAAAGATGACATCAGACAAGGTGCTGACTTTGAACAGGGTCTCGTATGTTCCAAAATTGTGAAAGAATTTAGTTTTTATAGATATTCTTACTAAGAACGGATTGAAATGTATACTTGTTTCTAATAAAGTTAAAGTGAGTAAGAATGAAATGTATGTAGGAAAAGGGTTACCCCACTAAGGGCCGCTTTAAACTCAATGTATTTGCAGTTGATATGAATAAAAATTTTGTTTCGTCTTACTTGCTTTAGTCTAAATATTCATGGTATGAACGTTTGCGACACATTAATAACAAAACCTTGTGAAAACTGATTAATTTAAGTGTTTTGCCTAAAGTTGAGTGCAATGAATCAAAATGTCAAGTTTGCGTTGAATCTAAGTATGCTAAGCATCCTTATAAATCTATTGAAAGGAATTCAAATCCCTTAGAACTAATTCACATTGACATTTTGACATGAAATCAACACTATCACACGGTGAGAAAATGTATTTCGTAATTTTTATTGACAATTGCACTAGATATTGTTATGTCTATTTGCTAAATGGTAAAGATGAAGCAATAGATGCATTTAGGCAATATAAAACTGAAGTTGAAAATAAAAGATCAAAATAATCAAAACTGATAGAGGCGGAGAATAGGAATCTCCATTTGGAAAATGCAATAATCCATCAAACCACAGCTCCTTACTCTCCTCAATCTAATGAAATTGCAGAAAGGAAAAATATGTCTTTAAAGAAAATGATGAATGCCTTACTTATAAGTTATATTTTACCACAATGATTGTGGGGGGAAGCTATCCTTATAGCAATTCGAATACTCAATAGAGAGTCTCACACGAAGTCACATGTTATTCCATATGAGAAATGGAAATATAAAAAACCCAACTTGAAATATTTCAAAGCGTGGGGGTATAGCCAAAGTCAAGGTACCTATACCTAAGAAGGTGAAAATATGGCCCAAGACTGTGGAATGTATATTCATTGGATATGCCACAAATAGTAAGGCATGTCAATTTTTGGTTAATAAGTCTGAACATTCGGATATTCATGATAATACGATAATGGAATCAGATAATGCTGAATTTTTTGAACATATCTATCCGTATAAAACTAGTGAGGGGTCTAAACAACCTCAAGAAGAACCAATAGAAAATGAAATCAATGAAGAGAGTCCAAAGAACAGTAAATGTAAAAGGACAACTACTTAATTTGGATATGATTTCACAACATTCCTTATTGAAAGTGAGACTCAAAAATTCAAGGAAGCGAAGTTGTCTAGCATCTTAACCTCTTGGAAGGAGGCTGTCAATAGTGTGATTGAATCAATCTTAAGAAATCATACCTGGGAGTTGATTGATCTTCCTCCAGGGAACAAACCTTTGGGTTCAAAATAGATCTTCAAAAGGAATATGAAAGATGATGAAACTATTGACAAATATAAATTAAAACTTGTTGTCAAAGACCTTAGACCGAAATAAGGTCTTGATTATTTTGACACATACTCGCCAGTAACTAGGATTACATCAATTCGGACGTTAATTGCCCTAGCTGCAGTATAAGGTCTTGAAATCCATCAAATGTATATGAAAACAACCTTAGTGGAGAGTTGTAATATGAGATTTACATGGAAAATCATGAAGGCTTCGTAGTTCCCGGTAAAGTAAAGAAGGTATGCAAACTAGTTAAGTCACTTTATGGAATAAAACAAGCACCAAAATAGTGGCATGTAAAGTTTGATCAAACCATGCAATCAAATGGATTTAAGATTAATGAACGTGATAAATGTGTTTACAGTAAAGACACTCAAATAAGGAAGTCATTGTATGTATATATGTGGATGACATGTTGATAATGAGTAAGGACATTTTCCATGTAAAAGCTACTAAGCCTATTCTCGTTATTAAGATTGATATGAAAGATCTAGGAGTTGCTGATTTGATATTGGGAATTAAGATTCACAAAAGTCCTAACGGTATAGCATTGTCTCAATCTCATTATATTCAAAAGGTACTTAAAAATTTCAAGTATTTGAATTTCGAATAGGCATACACCCCAATTGATGTAAACCTTCATCTTGCTAAGAATAAATATGAAAGTCAGTCTTAATTGCATTATGCCAGAGTATTGGGAAGTTTGATGTATGTCATGAATTGTACACGACTAGACATAACCTGTGCTATAAGTAAACTGATTTGATGCACAAGTAATCCCAAAAAAAAAAGCATTGGATGTCAATGAAGAGAGTTTTGGGGTACTTAGATGACACTCAAAACTATGTTTTGCATTACAACAAATATCCATCAATTCTTGAAGGATATAGTGATGCAAATTGGATTATTGGGTCAACTGAAATGAAATCCACGAGTGGATATATTTTCACTATTGGCGCAAGAGCAATATCTTAAAAATCATCCAACAAAAATGTATAGCTCGCTCAACAATGAAGTCTGAATACATCGTTTTAGACAAGGCAGGTGAAAAAGCTAAATGACTCTGGTGTTCCTTAGAAGATATTTCGTTTTGGTCCTAACCAATGGCCCCTATATGCATTAGACTGCGATAGTCAAGTTTCAATAGGAAGGGCTGGAAGCGTTATGTATAACGGCAAGTTTCATCACATAAGATGAAGACATAAATCTGTTAGACAATTAATATCTAGTAGAATTTTCACAATTGACTATGTAAAGTAAAAGGATAATGTGCCGGATCCAGTTACAAAAGGCTTTACTAGAGAGGGAGATGAGAGATCATCGATGCGAATGGGACTATGGTTGAGAACAAGTAATCGTGGCAGTAACTCTACCTAGAAGACTAGAAATTCCAAGATCTAGGTTTAAGCAGATAAAACAAAGTCATAGATGATGGTTCAATATTGTCAAAAATTATTTTATGGTCCATTCTCATGATGAGACTATGCTCAGTAACCAGGATAAAGACATATAAATTTTTAATGGTTTCTAAGTTTGATACAGGGTATATCAAATTGTGTATCTACGGGATAACACATTTAGAAACCACCTATGTAAGTGTGAAGTGTAAATCACTTCATGTAAAATCCGGTAAGGCCAGTTTTATAAGAAATTATTAACCAAGATGTGTTCATGGCTAAAACGATCAAAATAATGAGAACCAAAAACAGTTCAAGGGTTGATTGTGTGACTTATGTTTTCTAGCTATACACCAAATTTCTACGATTTAAAGTTATCAAATATACCGATTGACCGAGTATATCTGATATATGTTCACTATGAAAAATATAAGCGGAAACCTACTTATCCAGATGTGATTAACCCTTACTTACGAGACACACAAGTTTTTCATGAATATGTTTTAACAATAGTCATTCCATATTCACGTGGGAGATTGTTGAGTTTTATCAAGGTGTTAATGGGAAATAAGTAGAGAAAATGGAAAAGTGAGGAACCAATTTTTGAAGGAAAATAAAAAGTCATTCCAAATTGCAAATGAAAATTAATTTCTCCCATATTGGTAGAAGAAAGTAAAATGTTGCCCTTATATCAGGAAACACTTTCTTGAGTTCTTAAAAGGTTAAGAATAAGGTGCCCCCTCATGCCGCCGTCGTCGTCCTCGTCGCTCGCTCGGCTTCAGCATCAGATTTGGATTTAGATTTGGCAAATGATGTGATTGATTGATAATTTTTAGACAAAAAATTTATTTAGTCAATCTCATTAATTGATTTCCCTTCTCTTACAAATTAATTCAAGATGTTAGTTAATTGACAAAACTAATTTCGTGCAACGGGATTTATTTTAAAAATGACGTGTAACGGTAACGTTTTCGAAGAGACATAATTGTTCCCAAGAAAACACAACATTATGGAAAAAATGGGTCTGAACAAACACGTTCCTTGCTGCAAATGACTATATATAAGAGGTCTTTTTCCTTTTTCAATCACTCAAAAATTTTTACTCTCTGCATACATTTTTCTCTCAAAATAAAATTATCGATCGACTAAGTCTGTGTGTGCTCTTGTTGTTATTCTTTTGTTTGCTGAAATTTGTGAAGTTTGAGGGACCACACTTCTCTAATAGGTTAATCTGTTTTATTTTGGGGGAAATTAATCTGCAACCTTGGGTAAAGTGAGGGGATTAAATTTCTTAAAGAAACAGAGTGGTTTCTATAAAATCATATTTTATTTTCTGTCAGTACATCTATTTTTTCTATTTCTGTTTTTTCTGCTAACCTTAATACAGGGATAACATGTTGATAAGATGTATGTGAATTATGAATATGAATTTTGGTGGTGTCTTTTTTCAATGTTGAGCTTTTGTTGTTAGGTGACTTTGTGTTAAATTTGTTGCCGGATATGGTCATTTGTTGCACCCCCTCTCTAGATATGGAAACAAATTTTCCAAACTTGCTATTTCACTACCTTTTAGTTTTCACTTTCTTTTGTGTAATTCAGTTATATTTTCAAGTGGTAGCATGTATTTTGATTTTTCTTAATTCATACATTTGAGTCTGTTTTATCAGTATGGGTGATGTAGTCTTTTTATGTGGACACAAATTGAATAGTAAAAAATTATTCACTTTTATGTAAACAATATTATAAAATTTGTATTTTTACTAATATATATTTCATGTAAATTATAACAAGATTAGTATTACAACATTTTAATGGATTAGCATTTGATATAGATATTATACTTACGAAGACACATTGTAATATAAAGTTGTATAGATGGTTAGAACTTATAGTTAAGTTATAAATTATAAAATTAACACATATAAAATCATATTTTCATTTGTCAGTGGCTTGTTTTGGCAACAATAAATTGATATCATATCACAAGTGTGTTATTTATTTGTAATTGGTAGTTAAGGAATTTGTGAAGCCCCACAACTTCTAAGCAGAGATTCGAATCATCCCTCCGTATGCGTGTAGGTCCAAAACTGACGATATTTAAGTTTTTTTATTTCAAGGTCCTCTATTAAGTGTAGTAAGTGTATTTGTCACGCTCCGGTCCTACACCCTGCACGCGACCAATATTCGAGATCCATTGCTTGCTTCAAGCGAACCCTTGTCCTGACTTACTTACCCAGTGGAAGACTCTAAGCATTATTTCAATGATCAAATTTACTTCTACTCAACTGTTCAATAAAATAACGTAGAATGTTTAAAGGTCAAAACTTCAATTTTCCCAAAATCTCAAGTCTTAACATATGGAATAATAACGTAACAACAACTGACAACTAACTATCTATGAAGCCTCTAAAATAAGAAGGGATGTCAGGATAGGACCCCCGATCATCCTAACAACTAAAAACAAACAATTATGAAAAGGATCCTCCGGAAAGCAATGAGGCTCACCAACTGAGTTTTAGTGCTTAACCTGATCAACAAGACGCTGGATGCTGATCCTGGTTACCTTTGTTTGCTTCATCAGATGATGCAGGTCAACCGACATCGATACATTGAAAGTACGAGTATGCGAGTAGAATGGTAACCATAACATAAGATTGAATGAAATCTGAAGAAACACTTACTTTGTCTTACTCAAATAAGATGCAGTGTAAAATAACTATAATAGTGCAATTTATACAAAACATGTAAAACAGTAAATAACAACTCAATTTGATAAAATGCACTAACAAACTCAACTTTAATCATATAATAAAGTAATATAAATTCTGTGGAAGTTTCTGACAACCACCACTATTAGCCTAGGTGGTGATACAACATCTTTCCCACGCTGCCAGAAGTGTCCTATACTTTGCCATCATATAGGACGCCTTAACTAAGTGTATCCACTAGTCTATGCTAAAAGCCACTTAAGTAGTCATCTAAAAAGTATGATCCTTTACTACTCTTAGTGGCTACATGTTTTATGGAGACTTGAATTAATATGAACTCGCATCCCCATATCGGTGTGAATACTACTCCCAAAATTATACTTTTAGCTCATATAATTTTAAACAAAACTTCTTTCTTTGGTTTGAGATGATTACTCAAAACTTCGCTTAAAATCTCTTGCAAATCAATGTTTCCCTTCTTGTTCAAATGTGAAGACATTTTAAACTCTGTGGAATATTTAGTTCTCTTATAATATTTGAAGAAATGAACTCAAATTTTTAATCTTTGTTTAGCTCAAAACTTAAATCTTACAACAAAGTTAAAAAGTTTGTGAAAGACTTTTGAAAACTTAATGAACTTCTCTTGACTTAATTCTTAACTTCTACACTTGACTATTAACTTTCCTTGAATTGAATTATGGACTCAAGGTTCACGAATTCATATTTATGTATTATTTTAAAGCAAGCATGAAGATCTTGGTATGGCAAGATTGATGATCATTTACATAGTTTATGATTTAAGAAGAGCCAGTCTGAGTCTACACTTTACAGTTAGTGTTCAGGTGCAGACATAATTATAACATCGTTGTATGTCGACAATCTATTTGTCACATGAAGTTAGACTTGTCTTATTGAGGATTTCAAGTAGGAAATGATGAAGTATTTTTAGTAACAGACCTTGGACTGATGGCATACTTTCTTGGAATAGAGATCAAACAAAATGATGACAATGTGTTCATTCGCCAAAAAGAGTATACTCAACATATCCTAAAAAAATTTCATATGGAAGATTTAAAAGTTATGAATACACCAATGAAGACATTTTTTTTCCATTGATGAAGTAGTAGAAAAGGTGGATGAAACATATTATTAAAGTCTTCTTGGCAGCTTAATGCATTTGAGTGCAACCAGGCCTGGATATATTATATGCAAGGAGTCTTTTGTCTTGGCTCATGTACTATGCAAGTGATTTGCACTTGAGATCAGCTAAAATAATTGTGTGATAATATACATCAATAGAACTATCAACTATGATGTTAATTTCCACAAAAGTAAGAATTTAGACTTATAGGATTTTCAGATAGTGATTGGGCTGATTAATTTGATATGAGAAGTACTTCAAGTTTTTGTTTCAATCTTCAATCAAGATCTTTCTCTTGGTGTTCCCGGAAAAAAGATGCAGTACCACAATCAATCGCTAAGGCAGAATTCAATGTTGTAACAATAGCTGTAAATGAAGCACTATGATTGAAGAAAATCATATGTGATATGAATATTGAGCAAACAGAAGCAACTGGGCTTTATACTAATAACCAAGCTGCAATTTCTATTGCTAATAATAAAGTTTCGTATGGGAGAACAAAGAAATTCAATGTTACATTGTTTTTCCGGAGAGACATGCATAAATATTGAGATGTGAAGTTTTTTTGCTGCAAAAGTCATGCAAGTTGCTGACTTTTTCACCAAGCCCCTTCCCCTCGACAAGTTTGAGTTTTTTTTAGAAAGAAACTAGGAATCTCCAGATCATAAAGAAAGGAGGACTTTTAGTTTCTATGTTTTGGGACTACAACTTTCTTTATTTATTGCACTAAATAGTCTTCTTAAAACAACTTCTTTGCTTATTCTTTAGGAGTTTGATTAATTTCAACAAATTCTGTGATGATATTTAGGTACTTGAAGATTGATTATTATAAATGTAATCCTTCATTGCAGTGAATAATAAAGACTTACCACTTCAAATTCAAAAGATTTCTTCTTTTTAGTTCTTGCGTCCTTTTTTCTATATTTATTTCTTCATATTCATAAATGTTCTGATGTTCTTTTTCTGGTTTCACTCAATTTAAACAACAAATATCATATGGACGATGTTATCTTGAGGTTTGTGAGATAAGTCTATTATTTGACTATTGATGACTGGAGAAGAGTGTGACCAGTTCTAGAGGTTCACTAAGATGAAGTCTTTGTAGTTCTATACTACTAAAATTAACATTTCTTATGAGCTTAATAATAATTTGTCTTATAATTTATTATTCGTATTTTAATCATCATCTTAGTAGTGAGATGTCCATTCAGAGATTATTCATAATGTATATGTTAGTATTTAGATATGAATTGACATTTAGACGTCATATTATCTTAAATGACAAATGAAGGCTTACACTTGTTAGATAACATTTATTTTTCTCCCATAAGAAAACTTACATTAAAATAGTTATTCAAAAAATGCATAAAATGTTTTCTCTACATATCTTTAAAGGAGAAAAATTAAGCACATTAATATGTATGATAACCAATTTGGAGGAAATTTTCTAAACCTTACCTCTAAAACATCAACTTTAGGTGGAATACGAGATATGGGAACGTCCATTATTGGATCTCCAACATCTACTTTGTTCTGCTTATTCGTATCCTAGTAAAAAAACGTAAAATACTTCGTCAAAGTCAAGCATCATCATATCAAAAGAAATTTTCCCTTTCTACTCTTCTTAAAAGACATATATTTTCAACAATAATATAAAGCAGTTTAGCTTTTTAATATATTTATTTATTTAAAAGCATAAGAGTAGTAATGCTATTTATGGTAGCTTATCAATGCTCATTCAATGTTTCTTAAATTTTTGTAAATACAATTATGCTAATTAAATATCTATTAATCTAAGGTGTTGTCACTAACCAAACCATCACGATTGAAATCAAAACTAACTCGCCGGTGAGAGAAGTATTACTACAATCCAAATAAAGCAACTAAACAAAATATCTAAGACATTTAAGATACAAAAGCAATTTAAATAATAAGGATATAAATAGAGTTCCCATACACCCTAGAAAAAGTCTAACAATGATAAACTAACATTGCGGAAGCAATGCCTATAACCTGAAAGTCAATGTAACAAAACATCTAAGTTTAACAAGTCTAAATAAGAAGGGATGCAAGCTCAAGCTAATTAACAAATACTAACTAGAAAATGTCTAAGTTTGGAATTCGGATATAGACGAAAAGAGAACTCATGGTAGCCCGGAAGAACTGGATCACCCTTGAATTCAGAGCGATGATCAATGGTCTTCTTAATGAGGTCTTTCAATAGCTGCTTGAAGATGCCCTATACTCAACAAATAAAGAGCAAGTGCAGTATCGACACACAACCGAAGTGTACTGGTACGATCACACGACTATCCCACTAAGTGCAACACATATAAGCCATAAAAACGATATAATCACATGCATATATCTAACATATACAATATTATCAACATTTACGAACAAGATAGAGTTTCACATTTCTCAAGATACATAATTATATCAAATTATTGGTCCCTCATGGAACCCAAACACAAACTTTTAGCATACCAGAACGTGGTATACGATCCAATAATTATGTCGGTAGTTGGCAACCGATCCCAAAGTTATGCTGGGATGCGGAATTTGTTCCAAGTTCGTCATGCCCAAACGTGGTAACCAATCCATTCAACAAGCCAAAATCACAATCACATGTATATTCTTATAATCATACAAAAAGGTCATGATTTCATGTCATTCATCATTCATATATCCTCATTTACGATAAGTGTGATCAACAATGAAACATCTACATACATAGATGTATAATAATAAAGCAAGAACAAACATACATCACATATTCATAATTAACAACCATCACATACCTCGAAAGAATCTTGAAACCCTTAGAAACTTGATCCTTCCCTTTTCAGATTCGTTCCACTTGTTCTTGGTCTACAAATAATCTTACTAACACAGAAATCAATAAACAATCACTAATTACCCGAATTAGTATTAATTCTATCAAACTTAGATCATATCCATGATCCCAAGTATACAAATTGGGGTTGTTTTAACTATAAATTCTAGATCAAAACCCTCCCCCATTGATAATGACCTATTAGATTACGTTTTACATATTAGAAAATGGTTTTAAGGAGTTAAAACCTTACCTCTAGTGTCAAGAATTGTGAAAACAATCAAGAAATCATTTGATCTCGTCTACTAGCTCTCAAAGTCAAAAAGTTTTGAATAAAACAATTTTGGGGTTCAGTTACGACCTTAAGTCGCGTCAGGCCCGCCACAACAGCACCTTCATCGCTACATCGGCCCTGCCCTTGTGGCAATAATCTCGTCCCAGCGGCTTCCACCAAAGTAGTGAGTTATTTTAATAATTCCAAGAACCCCATTATACAAGACACTACTAACCAAAAGCGCAAAAAAATACCGTTCACACTAAGATCGATTGCGAGAGTTCTATGTGCCCGTATTCAATTCTTTAAAGTCCTACGGGTTCCTTAACGATTATCTTCACACACTACAACATTTTATGTCTCCAAACACCCTAGAGAAGTGTGGCCTAAACTATGAAAAAGTGTGGCCTTTGGTAAAAAGCCACACTTTTTGACTTTAAGCAACACTTTTCCAGGTGTGGCCGAAAGCAGCGAAACCTTAGAGTTTAGGCGACGCTTTACAAGCGTAGCCTTATCAGCTACGCTTAAAAGCGTAGCCAAAAGGAAAAAAAGGCCACGCTTTTTACCTACGCTTAGAAGTGTTGCCGTATGAGCAACACTTTTAAGCGTAGCCTCAAATTCAAAAAGGCCACACTTTGTAGCTACGCTTAAAACTGTTGCCTTATCAGCTACACTTTCAAGCGTAGCCTAAAAGAAAAAAAAGCGACGCTTTTGCTGCTACGTTTATAAGTGTTGCCTTATCAGCTACACTTTGAAGCGTGGCCTTTGCTACCATATTGCTCACACTTATCAAGTGTTGCCTTTTCTATCTAATGTATGACAACACTTTGAAGTGTTGTCCTTGCTCAAGTGCATACACAATTTACAGTCCTATGCCACAATTTCTAATTAAAATACTCCAATATTATATTGCAATAAATAATCTCTAGCGCTAATAAGTAATTCAAATTTATAGATTTCCCATAGAGTACTTCCAAAGATAGTATGTGTTGTGTACATACCCATACTTATACATCAATATTCTAAATGTGTACACAATAAATCAAATATGTATTTAAACTTTTACAATAGTTCAAAAACTCTTCATCATCCACTTCAAATTTGATCACCTCCATTTCCCTACACAAATAAGATATTGGCAGTTATATAGAAGAGGTAAGAAGTTCAGATTGCAACAATATAGAGAGGCAAGAAATCCAGTAGTTACAGAAAATTAGATTGCATCTTTTGATGTTCAAAGTAGATGCCTACTTGTCTTTTGATGTTCAAAGTGGATGATCTTCCCTTAGGTGTCTAGAATTCCAAATGAGTTCAACAACAATGAATAATTGCATTAGGGTTCAAACTTCATAAGAAACAATATAAAATATTTGGTGTTATACAATAACCATGATGCACGCAAACTAACACGAACACTAAAGAAAAAAGGAATTAATGAGGAGACACAAACAATTAGATTCTCGTAATAATTATTTGTTTATTTGTTTGTAGTTATGGAAGCATGCCTTCTACTAGGATGTCAAAAGTTATGGTTATATAACATGGATATTCTATATAATAGGAAAGAAAATAGACTTTACTGACAGAAATATTTATATATAGAAGCAACAGTTACAGAAAACATTAACAACAAATCTGCAGATTGCAGATTCCATACCATGCCAATGTTTGTTTGCAGAGGTTTAGACAGACCAGTTTGCAAGCTAGTGCAGACCTATAGCATGCTATAATGTTCTATACAAATGCCGAAAAAATAGTGAAACAAAAGAAGCAAGACCTTAGCTCAATTTAAACCAAATACATTAACAACAACTAAAGAGAGACATGTCCAGATTGTAAGTTACAGAAAACATTAACAACAAATTTGCAGATTGCAGATTGCAGATTCCATACCATGCCAAAGATTGTTTGCAGAGGTTTAGACAGACCTGTTTGAAAGCTAGTACAGACCTATAGTATGCTGTAATGTTCTATACAAATGCCAAAAAAACAGTGAAACAAGAGAAGCAAAACCTTAGCTCAATTCAAACCAAAGCCACTAACAATAACTAAAGAAAGAAAACTCAGTCGTATTTGAGTGTTTCGCCACCATTCAATAATATTCAAAACCATATCGAGAATATGTAACAAGTTCAGAGTTACTTCATACTCATCAGAGCGAGGCAAAAAGTAACCAAATTTTAATTGAGATCTTCATATATGCAAGTTAATTCACTTATTCCAAGTATCCAGAGAGGAACCTAATTCACTGGGATATAACTTGATAGCAATCAACTAATCACATACCTCTACAGCCTGGAAAGACCTCTTTTTCTACTTCGACGCGAATTTCACATCATTGGAGGATCCCTGCCAGACTAGAACATATTTCAAGCTACTTTGAATGATTCAAACATGAAGTTAATAAATAAGCCAATAACAAACAAGAAGACTTTCTGAGAAACTGAGAGGACTAATTTGAAAAAGTACTAAATACCTTTTGAAGAATCGGATCATGAGTTGACCCAGAAGATTGTAGAGGATTTTGGCCTTTTACAGCTTGTGCACTTCCCACATCAATAGGTGAAGCAATGTTAGATACAACACCCCCTTGCATACCTCGAACATTCAATCCAGGGTTGTTTTGAAGCAATTGACTAAGAAAATGTCGCATTTCTTCTCTCATTTCTTCTCTTATTTCTTCTCTCATTTCATTCATTTCTTCTTTCAGAGAAGTGATTTCATTAGCATGTTTTTGTTTTACCTTGCGATCTTCCTCATATTTCTTCAAAGAACTTGCTGTCACTGATCTACCATAGCACCTAAGTCGACCAGGCTGCTCCTTACCAAACACTGCCGTAAAAGCATTATCTGCAGTTTCCCCGGAATTTTGGCGATTCTGAAGTTCAGCCTATTGAATAAAATTGACATTCATATTATATGCAAGTACTTCTAATTTCTCTCTAGCTTAACTGAGTTTATGGTTCATTAAGTTAACTTCAATTGACATCCCTTCAAGCATATTAAAATAAATTATCACCCTCCAAACAATGTAAAATTTTTAAACCTGAATTAAATTCATCATTAATACACTTTAAAAAACTTACTATTGCAATTTGAGTATCGGCCTGAAGTTCCTTTCCCGTTTTTGTACGAGTTGCAATAAACATTTCAGACTTTGATGGTTCCTCATTGTTTTCTTTGGTTGCACGCTACAAATTATATAAAAAGATATTTAAAAATGTATCAATCTATTGGAGGAATACAAATGGATTAAATGTATATGGCCGAAGATGCTAAGTATTACCAATGCCACGCGTACTCTTGCAAAACTAATAGGTCCCATTCGATGCCTCCATTTTTGCTTTTTCCTGTTTTGAGAATTCATCTCACACATGGCCTATAATTATATAAAAAGAGATGTTTGAATTAATAAATAAAACAAAAATAGAATCGATATAATCCAAAATAAGTTGAACAATAGAAATGTACTATTTTAGCCTTACTTGAACAGTTGGGTCTTTCCAATACTCGATCAATTGACGGAATTCATCTTCTGCAATGTCACTAGGACGTTTTGCTAGCATGTCCTCAATGGTACTATTTTTATCAAAAAATCTCTCTTTAATTTTTTGCTTGTATCGCTTCCAAGCATCACGAAATCCAGTCATGACCCACGCTTTTCCTTCTATTGGAATTATGAATTTGGACTATGTAAAATAAAATATAGTTAGCTTCAATCTATAAAAACAAACAATAAATATGCAATTTAAAAATTAAACGTTCTTACATTGATATATTCCCACATGCGCTTTTTAGTATCTTCTGGCACCGCATGCCAACTAGTGTACATCAAGTTGATGAACCTAGAATTCCTTGAAATTGTTCCTATAAAGTTGGTGAATTCGGACACTATCTTACCAGTTGGTCCCACTGCTTGCCCTTTATCAAACGTCACCTCCTTTCTTTCTTCCAAATTTCTTGCGTGAATATCTTTACATGTTGTTTTTCCTCGGACTTTTTTCGCCTCCAATATTTCTTGATTTATGTAAAAGTAAGTAAATAAGAAATGTCTTTTATATAAGTAATAAATCTTATAACGCTTAAGACATACCTTCAGTACTACAATCAATGCCAATTTCCTCGTCTATAGCACACTCATCCCTGTTGATTTCTTCTTGATCCACAAGATCAGCAGCTACTTTGTGGTTATCTGTTTTTGTTTCATCGCCTATGTGTATCGATTGTTTTTTTTGCAAACTGTTCAAGACTAGTAGCTGGTATGACCGACTTCCTCTTTACCTGCTTGCAGTTTGGTAGATCATTAATATCATGTTCTTTCTGTAGCCGTTGTTCTGCTAGAAACTGATCAAGACTTGTGGCCGGTATGACAGACTTCCTCTTCACATGTTTGAAGTTTAATTGATCTTGAATACCATGTACCTCTGAATTACCAAATGTTTCCCTAGTCACATACACTGAATCAGTAACACCTTGCTTTGAAGACATTTGGAACCTAAAGTTTTGCATTGGAAGTTTAATTCTTTTCTCTTGAATGGACTCTCCAGATTTAAATAATCTCTTCTTAGTTTTTCCTTTCCCAAAAACTATATGTGAGGTACCAAGCTCTTCTCTAGAAGATGATTGAATTGCTGATTTAATGTCAAGCAACTTAATCTTTTCTTGTTGTAGAATTAAATCCTCAGAATTCTTTCTTTTATGCGCTATTGGTACATGCTCTTTCTTAGCTTTATCATTGCGTTCGTTAGCAAGTTGTTCTCTCTTAATTGGTTAGCCAATTCAGTACTTGATCGATATTGCATATCAAAGTTCAGATTCTTCAATGGGCTTTGAGCTTTGTTCGTATTCGAACCCTTTTTCTTTAGTGCTGCTGATTGACTCATTATTTCCGCCTTCTTTTAATATCTTTATTTTCTTTCCCAACAGTAAGTTAACCCACAAAACAATAATAATGTTATTGCTAACTAGAAAAAGCAAACCTGCAAAAAGAAGAGGACTGATTTCACTGTGCTAATTAGAACGAGTAGTGAACCAATCTTTAGCTTCCAGAAAATTAAGGGAGTAGTACTTAAGGAGGACTTATTTCACTGTATTGCCTTCACTGCCTTGACTGTGTTGCCTGTAATGTCCAATGCCTAATAGTAATAGGAAAAAATAAGAATTTAGATGACAACAACAATTCACATTTACTAATCAGAAAGTAATTGATAAATGTAACATGCATACTCCAGATATTACTAACCTTAGTTATACAAGTTGTGCCAACATACAGTCAAATAAAATAAAAGTAAGCTAGAATTACAGCTTCATCAACAAAACAATAATTACATAAATTAAAGAAGTCAACATAAATTATCGACCAAACAACAATCAGACACATAAACAAAGCCAACATAATACATAGACATCTTAAGGTGTTTGTACAAAAACAGTTAAATAACAAAAAAAAGTGAGTTAGCAAGTGTGGCAGCATAGTGCNATCTTAAACATGGACAAGCAACAGTTCAGCAATCAGAATAAGAACAAGGAAAATCTTAAGCATATGCAGAAATTAACATGAAAAGTAAAGGAAAATCTAAATGTTTACGATCTACACTCCAAAAATCAACTGATGAAACTAAAATACAAGTCACACTCCCAAAAATTGCATAAAAACACAAGAATATAAAAACCCTAAAGTTAAAATTTAGAATTTCAAAATGAAATTTCTTACCTGAAAAACCCAAATCCAAAAAAATCTCTTTGAAATCGTGTTCTTCAGTGAGACACTTGAGAGAAAAGTGTGACGGAGAGACTAATTAGCTTCAGTTCATCATCATGTCAACAACCCAACAATATTCATTTCTTCTATACACAAAACAAAAAATAAAACACTTATGCTAACAAGAAGACTGTTTTAGAAGTACCACTTCAGCTAAAAATCAAACACTTCAGCTAAAAATCAAATAAGTTTCGGAAAACAGAATCGTTCTTACTCTTAAAGAAATCGTTCTTACTCTTCAAGGAATCATTCAACTCTTCAGCTCAGTTCATCGAATCTTTAGCTTGTATTAGAAAAGAGAACTACTTCTTCAGCTATCTTCACTTCTCTTCACTTCAAACCTTTAGTTCTTCAGCTTGTATCGGAACCTTTAGTCAGCCAATTCTTCTGCTGAAAAGGGAAACGTGAAAAGGAAAGTCCGAAAGAGGAAAGTGAAGTCAAAATGTTTTGTTAAAAATGGGAGGGAGTGTTAAAAATATTGGAGGGAATATAATATTTTAGTGAAAAATTTTAAGGCAACACTTATAAAGTGTTGTTTTTTCAATTATAAAAATAGGACATTTTAGAAGTGTGGTCATATATGTAAATAGGTGTTGCCAATTATATCATATTTTAACAGCACTTATAAAGTGTATCTTATATTATTAAAGAGTACTCTTTTGAAGTGTTGCCAAAATTATTGTAGATAAAAGTTAAAATTTTTGGCTACGCTTTAAAAGCGTTCCCAAAACTACTTTAGGCAACACTTTACAAGTGTAGTCCAGAATAAGTGTGGTCGTAGGCCTAAAATGGTGTAGTGACACTCATATAATCAAAATCATAATTAAATGACGTGATTGTTACCAGATTTCCCACACCTTAATGACTCCAATTTCATTCAAATCTAGACTAGGTTGAAAAATTTCAAGTTACTACGGAAAAAAAATTTCGCCCTTAAGTTTTTCCCAGTTAGCTTTCCTATAATGACGGAATGCGGTGGTTACAATAGATAAAAATTTACCCATCACTCGTCCCCGAGTGACAAGCGTATGAAAATATGCTAAGGAAGGAATTAAGTAGTACTTGAATCGGCAAAAAATTGGGGATACCTATCTCCCATATCCTTCTCAATTTCCCAAAAAGCTTCCTCAACTAGACGATGTATCCATTGAAATTTCACGGACTTAATATCTTTGGTCCTCAAGTTACGCACATAATGATCAAGAATTGAAATCGGTGCCTTCTCATATTGGGTCTTTGTCTAATACGACTGAGTTCCACTTAATGATATAATCTTCGTCATCGTGATATCTGTTCAACATTGACATATGAAACGCCGAAGTAAATCCCAATAGGTTAGGAGACAAAGAAAACATATATGCTACCGGTCCCACACATTCAATGATGTCAAATGGACCAATTTATCGTGGACTTAACTTCCCTTCTTGTCTAATCTCATTACCCCTTTCATGGGTGATACCTTAAGAAGAACATTTTCACTTCTTTGAAATGCCATGTCTTTTACCTTATGATTTGCATACTTCTTTTGCCTACTCTAGGATGCTAAAAGCTTAGTTTCAATTCTCCCCACCTTATCTTGATCATCCTTCACTAAATCAACCCCAAAGGTTTCAAATATTTTGCCACAAACTATTCTTTGGGTGATATAAATCCCCTCCCATATAATGCTTCAAACGATGCCATATCAATGCTGGAGTGATAACTATTGTTGTAAGAAAATTCACACAAAGATAGGAACTTATCCAAATGTTCTAAAAAATCAATCACACATGCCTGCAACCTTAACTCTAGCACTTGGATAGTAAACTCCCATTGCCCGTCCATTTGTGGATGAAAAGTGTTATAAAAAATGAGTTGTGTGCCCAATACCTCATGTAATTTCCTCAAAAATTTGGAAGTAAATTGCGTACCACAATCTGAAATGATAGAAAGAGGCACCCCATGCAACCTCACTATCTCCTTCACATAAACTTTAGACAATTGTTCGACATTGTAATCTATTGTTACCATAATGAAGTGGGGTGAATTAGTCAATCTATTAACCAGTACCCAAATACATAATGAAGTGGGGTGAATTAGTCAATCTATTAACCAGTACCCAAATAGAATCAAACTTCCCTGATGTCTTAGGAAGACCAACCACAAAATCTATGGCTATGCTCTCCGACTTCCATTTCGGAATTGTTATTCTTTGTAGCCAACTTGAAGGCCTTTGATGTTCATACATTAGTTGATGACAATTTTGACACTCAGCAACAAACTCCACTATATCCTTCTTCATGCTCGGTCACCAAGAAATTCTCTTCAGATCTTGGTACCTCTTAGTCACACCCGGATGGATCGAATAGAATATCGGAAACCATGGGACTCTATCAATAAATTTTGATTCATATCATCAACCTAAGTAACATAAATCCTCCCCTTAAAACTAAGCACATCTTCCTCATGAAGAGTGGTCTCTTGTGCCTTACATATTGTATTTTTTTTCTTAAGTTCATTTTGATTTTAATCCTCAAATTGCTTGGCCTTGATCTCCTCAATAAATGTGGCCCTTACTACAATGCTAGTTAATACCTCACCTTTTTCTAAGATGACCAATTGCTTGAATTTAGACTCCAAGGTCTCAATTTCCTTAGTCAAAGGTTGCTTGGTTACACTTAAGCAAGCTAGACTACCCATACTCACCGTTTTTCGACTCGAACTGTTTGCCACCACATTAGCCTTGCCCGGATGGTATTGAATGGTGACATCAAAATCTTTGAGTAAATTCATCCACCGTCGCTGTTTAAAATTCAGATCTTTTTGAGTGAACACATGATGCAAACTACGATGATCTGTAAACACTTCACACTTAACACCATAGAGGTTATGCCGCCAGATCTTAAGAGAAAACGCTACCGCTACTGACTCCAAATCATGTGTAGTAATTCCTCTCATGTAATTTCAATTGATGTGGGGACATAAGCTATACAACTCTACATCAACACAACACCAAAACCAGAATGTGAAGAATCATAATAAATAATGAAATCTTTACCTTCCACTGGTAATGCTAATATAGGTGCGGTGGTCAAGAGAGTCTTGAGCTTCTGGATGCTATCCGCACACTTTTTAATCCGTTCAAATGGTATTTCATTTTTCATCAAATTGCTCAAGTGAGTGGCAATAGAAGCAAAGTTCTTCACAAATCGATGATAATAGCTAGAGAGCACTCATAAAAATCTTAACATCCGTCACAAAGACAAGCCAAACCCAATTTTTAACTGCCTCAATCTTTAAAGGATCTTCCATTACCCTTTATCTTGAAACTACACGGCCCAAATATGCAACTGAATTCAACAAAAATTAACAGTTAGAAAATTTAGCATACAATCTTTGTTGTCCAAGAACACCTAAAACAATACGAAGGTGGTCGAGATGTTGTTCCTCCCTTTTTGAATATACCAAAATATCACTACTAAAAACTATAACAAACGAATCAAGGAATGACTTGGACACCCCATTCATGAAGCTCATGAAGACCGCATGCGCATTGGTCAACCTAAAAGAGATAACTAAAAACTCATAGTTCCCATAGCGAGTTCTAAACACCGTCTTGGGCACATTCTTAGGACTAATTTTCAATTGATGGTAACCAGATCTTAGATCGACCGTGCACAATTATAGCCACTTGCAATTGATCATAAAGGTCATTTAATCGAGGAAAAGGGTACTTGTTTAGAATAGTGACCATATTCAATTGTCGGTATCTATATACATTCTCATACTACAATACTTTTTCTTAACAAACAAAACTGGATCACCCCATGGGGAAGTTTTAGGATGAATAAATCCCTTTTCAAGAAGTTCTTGGTTTTGATCCTTAAGCTCTTTTAATTATGCCGGAGCCATGTGACATAAAGGTGTGGAAATAGGATGAGTACGAGGCTCTAAATCAATGGAAAAATCTATATCTCTATCTGGAGGCATAGCAAGAATATCATTACGAAACATGTCTCTATATTCTGACACAACAGGGATGGACTCAATAGATTGTCTCAAACTCAACATCTCTAAAATGATATAAATAAGACAAACAATCGTGCCCCACCAGTTTTCTAGCTTGAATGAACGATATGATCTCAGCTTTCTTAGGCTTCTACACCCATTCCCACTCGAACTTTTCCCTGCCCAAAATTTTTAGAGTCACAGACTTGGTATTACAATTAAGCACAACATAATAGGGGGACAACTAAGTCATTTCTAAGGTTATGTCAAAGTCAGTCATATAAAAAATGACCAAATTAGCCCAAAAATGAAAACCCATACACAAAATAAGACAAACATGAATAATATGGTGACTATGAAAGACTTACCAATTGGGGTAGAAATATGAATGGGGGCTTCAAGTACATCACAATTCATATCAAATTCTCAGGCAAATTTTCCTAATACATAAGAATAAGTAGAACTCGGATCAAATAATACATTAGCCATCCGATCAGAGACAAGAATAATACTTTTTCATCAGCGCGTGAGACACCTCTGCCTCATTCTTGCTCAAAAAATCATAAAACTGGTCCCTATCATCTTGATGACCTATATCTCTCCCTCGCTTAATGGTACTTCTGCCTGTGTTACTACTACTTTTACCCCCACGACCACACTTATTTCGACCTAACCCACCTTGTGGACATCCTCTACATTTATTACCATTCCCCACGGGTACCACTACTTTAGATGGCTTCTGTGCGGGATCCATCACAAGTGGGTGAGGAAAATCTCTTCTCATATACCCATGTTCTCCACAATTATAGTATGTAAGATAAAAAGATGGTCTTCTGACTGTCGAAGGCGCAACTCCCTGGCTATGCTGAATCACATTATGAGATGAAGATCTTGAGTAATTACCTTTAGAGGTGCGCATAGTGGACAAAATTGGCCTAGCTGCAAATGTTGGCCTCCGTGGTCCATTAGGGTAAGAGCCTTGAAAGTCACCTGAGTTCTTGGTCCATTTTGACATTGCCTCCGTCTGACTGTTTGGCCTTACCCCTTCCACTTTCTTAACATAGTCAGTTATTACATTAAAGCTTCTCCCTGTAGAGGTCATGTGAACAGATAATACTTGCAACTCATAATTTAGTTCCTTAATAAATAAACGGATCCTCACTTCCTCAGTAGTTATCAATTGTGTTGTATATCTAGATAATGCATGGAACTTGGCCTCATAAGCTGCCATATATATACCACGTTGTTTCAAATCTATAAAATCATCTTACTTATAATCTCTCAAAGTCCTAGGCACATATTTTTCCAAGAAGAAAGCATGAAACTAGGTCCAAGTGAGCAGAGGTAGTACTGAAGATGTTCATTCCGTATCAGTCCTCTATCACTACTTGGACTCACCTTGAAGCTAAAAAGTCATGAACTCAACCCTATGCTGATTGACAATTCCCAACTTATGAAGCCTCTCATAGAAGTTTAAGATAAATTCATAAGCATCTTCACTCTCAGAACCAAGGAAAACCGGATGGTTTAGCTTCAAAAATATTTTCAACATTTCATGTTCAATGCCAGTCATGATAGAATCCAACAAAGGAAGGAAGAAGGCATTTGTACCTACGTTTACACCCACCTTGGAAGTAGTCATAGCAATAGGGGGATTGGCGAGAGCTTGAGTTGCTTGAGAATAAGGAAGCATTCCAGGACAAAGCAATAATTTCAAGAATGACATGATATGTTGAGCTAACATTGGTTTTATGGGAGGAACACAGGTAGTCTCAGTATGCATCACTTCCTCTTGTGAAAGCTCTTCAACATTCTGACCATCAACATTGTCCTCTATGTCTTCATGATTTGTGTGAGGGGCCTCATTTTGAGGAGAATTTTTTATCTGTACCCCATCTTTAGAAGGCATTACTTTCCACAACATCTACCCCTACCTTTAAAGTTACATCTTACTTTAAACTCCTTATCTGGAGCATTGACGGGATCTATAAGCCTAACACCACTGTATCTAGTGTTAATCATCTACAAAAAGAAGAGTGAAAGAGTTTAGATACCAATTTGAATCGATAGATAAATTGGAATAAAGTTATAGCATGGAAGGAGACAACACAAACAAAGAGATATCCAAAAGTCCTATACCCTCTCGAAGAAAAGTAAAGTTGTCCCATACCGTTACGCGAGACTCTACTAGACTCGTTTTTTTACACTGAGATCAACAAAACTTAGGCTCTAATACCAACATTTTCATGACCGATACCATAGTGATTTACACCTATATTAACCCTCTAGTGGGAGAACCATTACTACAATCCAAAGCAAGCAACTAAACAAAAATCATAAGGCATTTAAACTACAGAAGCAAGTTAAATACTAGGAAAATAAATAGAGTTCCCGTAAACTTTAACAAAAGTCTAATAATAATAAACTAACATTGTAGAAGAAATTCTTAGAACCGTAAAATCAATGTGCCAAAGCATCTTAAGTTCACCAAATAAAAACAAGAAGGATGCAACCTAAAGCTAATGAACTAACCCTCAGTGGGAGAACCATTAATACATTCCAAAGCAAGCAACTAAACAAAAATCTAAGTCATTTAAATCACGAAGCAACTTAAATACTAAGAAAATGAATGGATTTCCCATAAACTTTAACAAACGTCTAACAATAATAAACTAACACTGCGGATGTAATGCTTAGAACCATAGAGTCGATGTACCAAAACATCTAAAGTTCACGAAATATAAACAAGAAGGGATCCAACCTAAAGATAATGAACTAATACTAAGTAGAACAAGTCTAAGCCCATAATATTGACATAGATGGAAAAAAAACTCATGACAACTTGAAAGAGATGACTCACCCTTGAAATGGAAGCAATGATTGTTCTTCTGAAAGAAGCTTGTCAATAGCCGCTTGGAGATATCCTATAATCAACAAAGAAATAACAAGTGTGGTATCAGTACACAACCATAATGTACTGGTAGGATCACCTAACTATCCCACTAAGTGCAATATATAATCCACTACAAAATATAATCACATGCATATATCGAACTTATAGAATAATATAAATTTCACGCTCTTAGCTTATACCCTGGGTGTGGCTGGCACTCGAAAACCATTGTTGGCCATAATAGAACCCTGGTCCTGGCTTACTCAACAAAATATTTAAAAACAAGAGATGTAACTAATGAAATAACTTACTAAATAATATAATATCCAAAAATGGAAAAAACTCTTAAACGAATAACATTGAAACGAATAAGAGTAAATAACTAATACTATTTGTTGATTAAGCCTCCAAAAGAAGGGGGATGTCGGGATAAGACCCCAGATTATCCTAACAAATGAAAACAAGAAAGAAAGTGATGAAAGAGTCCTCCAAAATAGAAGCTCACAAACTGACTCTGAGTTGCTCACTAGATCAATGGTGCGCTTGTTACCGATCCTAGTTACCCGCATCTACATCAAAAGACGATGCAGGCCACTGACATTAATACAGTGAATGTATGAGTATGCGAGTTAGAATGACAAACACAACTTTGACATGAAAATAATTTGAAAGGAACACTTACCTTGACTTTTCTCAATTCATGAATATCTTAACTAAATATAAAGCAATAAAACACGTACAATATATGTAAAACCTGTAAATTAGTGGAAAAAAACTTAGTTTGTTAAAGAAATGCAATAATAAACACAAGTTTACTTACACAATAAGGCAATATAGTTTTTGTGGGAGATTCTCTAACAAACAACCACCACTAGCCTAAGTGGTGATACAACGTCTTGCCCACGCTGCCAGACTCTCATATACTTTGCCATCATATAGAACGGTTAACTTCGTGGATCCAATAGTCAATGCAAAAATCATCTTAATAAGTCAACTAATAAGTATGATCCTTTACTACCGGTGGTGGATTTATGTAGACTTGACTTAACATGAAATCGCATCCCCATATTGGTGCTCAATACTACAAAAATATAATTAGCTCACATGTTTTGAAAATAAACTTCTTTCTTTTGTTTGAGGTAATTACTCAAAACTTAGCTTAAAAGATCTCTTTGAATCGATGTTCCCTAGTCTTGCTATAAAGTGAATATATTTATAAACTCTTTGGAAATACTTAGTCCCCTTATAACTTTTAGAGAAATGAACTCAACTCTTTATGTTTTCCTTAACTCGAAATTGAAGTATTAAAACAATGTTAAAAGGCTTTTTAAATCTTTATAAACTTTTCATTGACTTGCTTCTTAACTTCTCTTGATTTTGATCCTAACTTTCCTTAAATTGAATTATGGATTCAAGGTTCATGTTCTAATTTTTATGGCTTATTTAATGATGTATAGATGTACCTTAGAGTGTTGAAATCAACAAGAAAACATAGGTAGATTGATAATGAACAAGTACTAATAGGTGGGGAACGAATGGGGAGACATGTCCTTCTTGGCGCTCTGAGAGGCATGGGGATCCAACCCTCAATACTAAGAGGACTTGCTGGGGCGCTCTAGCTAGCACGAAGCGCCAGAGCCCAAAATTTTAGAGCCCCTTTTGGGGGTGCTGGTTGGCGCGATGCCCCACCCCTATCCCCAGGTGTGTGGTAAGTTTTATTGCTCGGTTTTCATCTATAAACATCAACAATTATTTCCCAAACTCTTAGATTCATTTATACCCTCAATATACATAAGATTTTACTCGAAAAACAAAAAACATGAATCAATCTCAAGAAAACTCAAATAACACAACCCACAAGAATTCAAATGAATTTCAGCAAGAACTCAAGGATTTACTTTCAAATTTAATAAATTGCTGAAATTGAATCATGATTGGAGCGTGGGTGAGCTTACCCAACACTATGTGATTTTACGTACTTTTTAGGATCACCTCCGATGAAATCCACAAGATCTTGACGAATCTTGAACATTCTTATCCTTTCTTCTCTTTTCTCCTCTTCAATTCTCTTCTATCAAAACCCTAACTCTTTCTAAAAGCGTAAAATGACTAACTTCAGTTTAGACTCCTTAGTAATACAAAAATAGAATTAAAATAAAAGGGTAAGCAAGAGATCAAACTACCCTTTCAAAACCGTGACTGGACTTTCTTTATTCCAACAGCCCAACTTCCAAAGGGTAGAACTCACTCATACAAACTTTGAATCACACAAACTCGGCGGCGTTGAAAAGAATACCTCAAGAGATTTCCAACCGTATCTCGTTAACGCCTAAAAATCATGAGCTAGGAGTTATGACCGTTTGAAGTCGAAACAAAGTCAACTTATCCTAACTTAAATAAACTTCCAGATTTTCGTTATTAAAAAAAAAACGTTATTCCATATACAAGGGATACTCATTTATTCTGGCTATTTCTAGTTTTAGCTTCTTCCTATATATTTAAAATTCATAGATGTTACAATATCTCCCCCTTGGGAACATTGATGCTCGAGTAATTTTTTTCTATTACTAGGCTAAGGGTGGTAACATCAAGTTCAAACACCCAACAAGCAAATGAAACAAATAATATGCTCACTCATAATTTAAAGAGTATTAAGAACAAAATTAGTTCCTTGGTCTGCACTTACTCCGGATTCAAAGAGATTTGAATATCGCTTCTTCATATCCTCCTCAACTTCCCAACTAGGTTCCTTAAGAAATTGGTGCCTCCAAAGGACTTTGACTGATGATAAATATTTTTTTCTCAACTTAAGAACATGGCGATCTACAATCTGAGTAGGAATCTCCTTATAACATAAGCTACCCTTGATCCCTATATTTTAAGTTGGTATGATCAATGATGGATCGCCCATGCACTTCTTTAACATGGAAATGCGGAACACTAGGTTTTTCTTGAGTAAGTCTTATTGTATCTCAAACTCATAAGCTACTTTTCCAATTCTCTTTGATATTCGATAAGTCCGATATTTCGGCGACTAAGAAATCATCTACTTCAAACTCTAACTCTCTTCTCCTTAACATCAGTGTAGGATTTCTAACGACTCTGTGAGATTTTCAACCTCTCTTGAATCACTTTCACTTTCTCCATACCTTGATGAACTAAATCTAGTCTTACCAACCTTGCTTCACCAAATTCAAACCATCCAATGGGAGATTTGCATCTTCTCCCTAAATAGCTTCATAAGGAGCCACTTGGATACTCGAGTGGTAACAATTTTTTGTAAGAAAACTTGATGAGAGGTAGGTGATCTTCCCAATTCCCTTTGAAATCGATCACACATGCCTTCAACATATCCTCTAATGTCTAAATAGTGCTCTATGCTTACCGATTTGTATTAGGATGAAGGTAGTACTTAAGTTCACCTTGGAACCCAAACTTTTATAGAAATATTTCCAAAACTATACACTAAATTGTGCACCTCTATCTCAGATAATGGAGACTGTAACCCCATGGAGTCTTACCACCTTTTGGACATATATCTTAGCATAATCTTCTTCCTAATGGGTAGTCTTTACTGGCAAGAAGTGGGCTGATTTTTTCATGCAATCCATGATCACCCAAATGGAATCATGTTGCCTGCGACACCTTGGTAAACTTGTGATGAAATCTATATTAATCATCTCCCACTTCCATTTTGGAAGTTCTATGTTATAGGAAAACCCACCAGGCCTTTGGTCCTCTACTTTAACTTGTTGGCAAGTTGGATACTATAAATAAATTCTGCGATTCCCTTCTTTATACTATTCCATCAATACACCTCTCTCAAGTAACGATACATCTTTCTAGAACCCGGATGAATGGAATAACTAGATCTAGGATCTTACTCCATGCCCCTCTCTAGGATTCCATCCACCATTGGTACGGACAATCTGCCTTGATATCTCAATACACCATGTCCCCCTTATTTACAAGCTAATACTTTCTGTGTATAAACAATTGCCTTCAATTCAAGCCAAATTGGATCTTGGTGTTGCTTTTCTTTCACTAATGATTATTCATCCCTATTCATCGCCACTACTCCTCCTTCTATGGAATCCATAGTCGGACTACTAAACATGCAAGTCTATGCACATCTTTTGCTAACTCTCTTATTTCTTCCTTAACATGGACGGTACTACCCATAGACAACATGCTTAAGGAATCAACAATAATATTAGCCTTACCTGGATGATAAAGAATACTCATGTAATAATACTTAATAATTCTAACCACCTCATGTGTTTGATATTAAGCTTTTTCTAAGTAAAAACATATTAAAGAATCTTCTTATCAGTACATACATCAACATGAACATCATACATATAATAACACTATATCTTCAAAGAAAATACTAGAACAACCAACTCTAGTCATGGGTATGATAGTTCTTCTTGAACTTTCAACTTTCTGGATGCATAAGCTATAACTATGCCATTCTGCATTAAAACACAACCCAAACCAACTCTAGATGGATCACAATACACCACAAACTTTTGAGTACCTTCCAGAAAGGTCAAAGCTAGGAGTAGTCAAACTCTTTTTTCAATTCCTAAAAGTTTTTATCACAAGCTTCAGACTACTGAAACATCATTTTATTTTCTAAGTTAATTTGGTCAAAGGGGACTAAATAGATGAGAACCCCTCAAAGAACCTTCTATACTATCCAGCCAAACCCAAGAAACTCCTAATTTTTAAATGTACACGTAGGCCTGGGCCAATTTTTCATCACCTCTATCTTTTGGGTGTCAAATCGAATCCCATCATTGGAAACTATGTGGCCCAAGAATGCCACACACTCAAGCCAAAACTCACATTTAGAGAACTTAGCATATTATGAGATGAATAGAATGATATGTTTCCTTCCTTGAATAGATTAGTATGTCATCAATGAAAACGATAAGAAACATATCGAAAAAAATGTGTGAATACTCTGTTCATAAGGCCTATTAATGCTGCACGTGAATTAATCAAAGCGAATCATATAACTAGAAACTCATAATGACCATAACAGGTTCTGAATATTGTCTTTGAAATATCACAGTCCCTTACTTTAAACTGATGGTAGCAAGATCTGAGGTCAATCCTGGAAAAACAAGAAGCACCCTGAAGCTAATAGAAAATATCATCAAATCTAGGAAGAGGATACTTGTTCTTGATGATAACCTTGTTGAACTGATGGTAATATATAAACATCCTAAGGGAACCATCCTTCTTTCTCAGAAATAACCGGGTATCCCCAAGGTGAGATACTTGGTCAAATAAATCCCTTATCTAGAAGATCTTTTAAGTGCTCTTTAAGCTCTTTAAACTCTGTTGGTTCCATTATTTATGGCGGGATAGAGATAGGATGAGTATCTAGAAGAATATATATTCCAAAGTCTATCTCTCTCTAAGGAGGGACTCCGGTTAGATCATCTGGAGAGACTTACATAAACTTTTTTACTATAGGAACAGACTGAATGAGAGTTATCTCAACACTAGAATCATTAACTCGGACGAAGTGATAGACACACCCCTTGGAAACTAACTTTCTCGCCTTAAGGTACGAGATAAAACGACCCTTAGGAACTACTGAGCTACTTTTCCATTCTAAGACTGGCTCACTTGGAAATTAATAAATTGACAACTTGAGTCCTATAATCTATTGACACATAATAGGAATGTGGGTAGTACATACCTAGAATGATGTTGAAATCTACAAAGTCTAACTCAACTAAATCAACCATGGTGTGTTTTTGATTGATGAAATGACAAAATCATGATGAACTCATTCAGCTAGAATAGACTCCCCAACATGTTTAGAAACAAAAAGGATTCACATAGTCTCAAGAATAACATCAAACTGATTTGCAACAAAAGGGGTTACAAAAGATAAACTTGCTCATGGGTCTAGCAATGCATAAACATCAAAATCAAAGACTTAAATCATACTAGTGAAAACATTTGGAGAGTTCTCTTGCTCATTCATAAAGGCGGTTTGCCCCTCCGCCAGTACCGGAAGTAGTCCCTCTAGTTGGAGCCCTGTCTGATGGACTAACTAATAAAGATTGGGCTCTATTTAATATATTTTCACCACCTTGCTCATTCTTAGGGAACTCTTTCATGAGATGACCCTGTTGCCAATACTTGAAACAAACTGTCTGACCATCTAGACACTTACCTGGGTGGGTTCTGTCATACGTAGCTACTTTCTAGTGCCACACTACCTTGAGGCTTTTATGGTTTATCTTTGAAGTGATGGAAATTCTGACGATTATACTCACCTTTGTTTCTGAGTACAGGTGCACTAGAAGATGATGGAGCAGGTCCCTTTTACTTTTGCTGAAATTAAGAAACATCACTTTTCTTCTGCCCAAATGCATTTCCTCTCATAGCATTCTTATTTCTGAATTATTCGCTGTCCGTCAGCTTCTTTTCCTCAATTTGCTGCATATAGACCATCATGTCCCCAATCAGCATTGCAACCCTATCTTCCTTACACGATAGATGAGACAACCCATAAACAACAAGCTCATTCTACTCCTCATGTCTGCAACCATCTATGGAGCTGAATAGGATAGTTGGGTGAACTTCAGTCCATATTTATGAACACTTAGAGAATCTTGCTTACGTATGAGGAACTTATGTGCCTTGTCCACTCTCAATTATCGGGGAAAGCCACGCACCTAGAAAGCTTCCTCAAAATAGGCCCAACGCGCAAGTGGTACATCCTAATATCTACCCCATTTCCACTGTTCAAACACAGTCCTAGGCACATTTTCCAATTGATATGCAGTCAGTACAACTCACTGAAAGTCGACAACACGCATAATGTAATACCTTCTTCAGCTTTTCCATAAAGTTTGCTGGATTTTTAGTATTGCTCGAACCGGTGAAACTTGGAGGATTCATCTTTAAGAACTCGCAAATCCTAAAAGTATCATTCACTAGATCCTCTTTCTTACGTAGCTTGATTGGTCACAACATTTCTCAAGATCCGAATAGCCTCGTGGAACTTATCATAGGTAACTTCTCCTTGAGGTTTCAATTCAGGTGCATTAGGTTCCCCTTTCTCTTCAACATTTCTCCTAGATGGACAAACACTAATAGCTCTTCATGGAGTCATGATTATCTGAAAACAAGTTCAAGCACGAATTAGAATGAAACTCTTGAGAGATTAAACTCTAACGCAAGAAATGAGTATGAAAGAAGTGAGAATATTTACTAAGTGCCACAACCTCCTAATTATATATGTGGCGCGCTTCACACCTATAACTAGGACTTTACAGACATGGCTTCATAAACTCCCTAAGACACTTGAACTCTCCGCTCCAATACCAAGTTTGTCACGTCCCGAGTCGATACCCTGGGCGTGGCTGACAATCAAACCATGGCTAGCCTCAAGCAAACTCTTAGCCTGGCTTACTTACTCAGCGAAAGACTTAAACACAAGATATATAACCAATGAAATAACTTAATAAATAATATCTTAGCTAAGAATGGGAATAAAACTCTTAAAACGAATACAACTCAAATGAATAAGACCAAAAACTAATATTATCTATCTATGAAACCTCTAAAACAAAGAGGTATGTTAGTAAAGGGCCCCCGATAATTCTAACAACTAAAATATATAAAGTAAATGATAATAAGAGTCCTCCGGAATGCAACAAGGCTCACCAACTGACTCTAAGTTACTCACTGTATCAATGGTGTAATGAATGCTGATCCTAATGACCTGCGCCTAAAATATAAGACGATGCACGCCAACCGGCATCAATACACTTAATGTACGAAAATGCGAGTTGGAATATTAAATACAACTTAAGCTTGAAAAGAATCTGAAAGGAAAACTTGCTTTGGCTCTTCTCAACTCATGAATTTCTTAACTTAATATAAAGCAATAAAACACATGCAATATATGTAAAACTTGTAAAACAGTGGAAAATAACTTAGTACGTTAAAGATATGCAATAACATACTCAAATTTACTTATATATTAAGGTAATATAGTTTTTATGGAACCGGTAATAACCACTGTGAGCCTAAGTGGTGATACAACATCTTGCCCATGCTGCAAGAACCGTCCTATACTCTGCCGTCATATAGAACATTTAAGTTAGTTGATCCACTAGTCTATGCTAAAAGCCTCTTTAGGAGTTATGTAAAAAGTATGATCATTTACTACCCATGATGACTACTAGGTTTATGGAGACTTGAGTTAACATGAACTTGCATCCACATATAGGGCTCAATACTACTCTCAAAATATACTTAGCTCATTTGTTTTAAGAAAAAACTTCTTTCTTTGGTTTGGGGTAATTACTCAAAACTTAGCTCAAAATCTCTCTTGGAATCAATGTTTCCTTTTCTTGCTCAAATGTGAAAACATTTATAAACTATTTGGGAATAAACAGTCCCCTTATATATTTTTGAGAAATGAACTCAACTCCTTATTCTTTACTTAACTTGAAACTTAAGTTTTAAAACAAAGTTAAAACGTTTGTTAAAGACTTTTGAAAACTTCATATACCTTGTTTTGACTTGCTTCTTAACTTGTAGACTTGAAATTTAACTTCTCCTTACTTTGATCCTAACTCTCTTTTGAATTGAATTATGGATTCGAGGTTCATTATTTCCTATTTATTGCTGATTTAATGATTTTTAGATGTACCTTAGAGTGTGTATATCAACTATAAAACATAGGTACATTGCTAATGAACAAGTACTAAAAGGCGGGGAACACATGGGGATAGCACGCCTCCTTGGCGCTCTGACAGGCACGGAGCGCCAACCCTCAAAGTTCAGAGGGATTTCTGCGGAACTCTAACTGGCACAATGTTCAAGATCCCAATGTTCAGAGCCCTTTTGGGGGCGCTGGTTGGCGCAAAGCCCCACCCCAATCCTAGGTGTTTGACGAATTGTTTTGCTCATTTTTCATCTCTAAACCCTGTAATCTTCAATGCTTCTTTCTCCAAACTATTAAAATCATTAATACCCTCAATATACATAAGATTTTACTCAAAAAAGACAACTAAAGCATGAACCAATCTCAAGAAAAATTCAACAACACAACCCACAAGAATTAAAAGGAATTTTATCAAGAACTCAAGGATTTACTTTGAAATCTAATAACTTCGCTTAAACTGTTCATGATTGGCACGTGGGAAAACTAACCCAACGCTATGTGATATCACATACTCTGTAGGGATCAACCTGACTCAACCCAAAAGATAAACGCGCTGATTGTGATGAATCTAGAACGTTCTCCTTTCTCCTCTTTTGTCTACTTCTTTTCTCTTCTCTCAAATCCTAAATACTTGTAACGTAGGCTTAGGGTCACATCTTTCGCTCACTTTAGCTTTTCTTTTCATCATCCAACTCTTTTCATACGCATTTTGGGTTCTCACTCAAATATCCACCCTCAACTCATAACTTTTCCAAGAGTTGAGGTACATAATACCCAAAATCGGGTCACGGTCAAGACGAGGTCATTTACTTAATTAGACACCCTCAACATAGGATTTTCGCCTAAGTCGAGGTGCACACGTCCAAGCTTATTGCATTAGACACCCTCAACTTAGGCTTTTGCCCTAAGTCGATGTGCACATGTCCAAGGAGCGACTGGGGCCAAAACATTAGACCCTCAGAAGGTGAGTCGGTGGATAAAAAAATTGTCTATTACAGGTTTAATATATTTGGATCAGAAGGGACAATTATTTCATTTTATTAACTTCTTTTAGGCTAGATATTGTCTATTTCGATCAAGGGCCTATGATCACTTCCTAATATCTAGCACAAATTCCCTTCGCATGACTAACAATATAGTTCTAATAATGTACCAACCGTTGAACACTCAAATATCCTCAGACTCTCTTGTAATATCATTACACTATAAGATTATCAGCTTTCCCAGTTCAGGTTTTATTGAAGGTCATGCAGCGGGTACCTATTTATGTCATGCTTAGAGACAACACATTAGATTATCTTCACTTATACATGCAAGCACTATCCATGAACGGGTATAATTTTTATCAGCAGTCATGCTTCATTTTTTCATGTTTCTTACTTATACAAACTACTATATACCGATTCAACAGAAAATTAAGCAGTCTCTTAGGGAAAAAGAACACATGCAAGAAAACCCCAAGAGAGGATTTTGAGTTGGGTTACTCAGACTTCATCCTACCACTCACTTTCCATTTACCCCACCCCCAACAAAAAAAATTTGCTCCCCAATGCAATGAAACTTAAAGAAATAGGGTGGTAGGTGAAGCAAACCTGTCAACACGCGGGTGGGTGTGGTTTCCCAGAACCTGCTGGATCATCAATTGTGCCACTATTAGTAGTACCCACCAGTAACCATCTATAGTTCTCTCCACTAACGTATATCCTTGTCTACCAAGGAGGCCCTCCTAGCCCGCTCCAGCTCTGTCCTCTTTCTCTATTTTCCGCACAGGCCTCATCACTGTCCTCAGTGGTATGGCTGGATAGGAGCCTGTTGGTACGCACACGCTACTGAGGCTAAGGCTTAGCAAGGACTTTGAACAAGGTCTCTAGAACCGTGTCCTCTACTAGCTTAGCGGGAGCACTCTATAGCTCATTCTCTCTGATCTCCAAGATGGCATTGACGTCGGCTTGCAGGCTGTCCTACTCAGTCTGGATGGAAGTGAGGTCAGCAATGGGAGCTGGGTGTGCTAGAACCCGTAGCTCAAAGGCATCGAGGCGTTTGTGGACAACTTGAATTTGCTGCTCGACTTGCTAGGACACCAGCTTCTCTACGCGGTCCTATGCCTCCACAATGGATTTCTTCATCCAATGCTGAATGTGGTGGAGAAGAGTGTCCATCTGTGCCTCTAACCTCTGAACTTGAGCTAGAGGGACCAACGCCACAAATGGTAGTGTAGATCTCAACGAGTTGGGGCCCTTTTTGGCTGCATGTGAAGAAGATGCCGAAGTGGGGTCAACAGGCTCTGGTGTAGCAGGGCCAGCCCCTTGGTCTAGCTTCACTGTGTCCACAAAGTTCTCGCTCAGTGGCGGAACCTCAATCCTGGGCCCTCTACGTGGTGACGCTACACTAGCCTCATCTTTTATGAGGCCTATATTAATTGTCCCCGCTGGTTGCTGAAGTGTATCACAGTTCCAAATTGGCACTTCTTCCTTTCTCCACAAATGGAAGATCAGTCCCGGAAAGGGGTAAGTGGTGGAAGTCTTAAATTCTCTTTTGTAGATCTCTGCTATAAGAATCAGCGTGAAGTCTATCTCTAGTCCCGCTACCAGAGCTGCTACAATTACCACCATATCCCATGTGAGTATATTATCAGCTTTTGTGGGCGATAACCTGTGTCGTACCAGCAGCCACCAAAACATGGCTAAAAAGTAAGGGTAGCCTTCTTGATAAGCTCTCAGGGATCTATCATCCAGTCTGCCCTCTTACCATCGGTCGCCAGATACTGAGCCAACCATTTCTTCAATGCCTCTTTCTTCTTTGCATTGCGCTGAGACTCACCACTCTGAACAATCTCCCGTCTGTAGTCAAAGTCTGAAGTATTTCGGGTCCACTGTATACCGGTTATGGGGCCGTATAGGAAACACCGGATGGTAGACTTTGATATGTTAACCCCAAAGCCCCAGACTAGAGTAGATGGTGAGAGGATCTTTTTTGGTGGGTCTTGCCCGCCAGTCTATACAACCTAGGCGAGTAGTAACCTCAGAGGCATAGAACTCTTATATGATTTCCTCACTATAAGTGTCCAACTCTCAGGCCATCCAGTCAAAATTGTGCAGATTGAACATTCTGTGCAACTTGGGGAGCGTGGGAAAACTCCTTGTGAGAATGCAACGCAACTCATTAACCAACTGAGTCATCACCCCCTTTCATTCAACATCTTCGCATCCCTATACACTTAGTATTGTCCCTTTACACACCACCAGTTTTGTTCATAAGCAATCGGTGCGGGTTCATCTGCCCGGGGTGCGGGTACAAACTCTAAACAAGTAGTTGCATCAAACGAGGCTTGGTGGTCTTGGAACTCCGATCTAGTGTCTCCCTGAGAGGTGGAATCTGAAGCAGTGACTGCTTTTGACCCAAAAGATTGGGCCGACCCTAAAGCAGAGGCAAACTCAGAGCCGAATGTTGAGCCCCATTTAGAACTGGAAGCAGGCCCGGATGGTAAACTGGTCAATGTGTGCTCCTCATCAAATTGGGAGGCAATGACTGAGCCAGGAGTCACCTTCCGGGGGGTTCCCCTAGTAACTCGGGCTGCACATAGTGGAGTGCGTCTACCCGAAGGAACATAGGAAGGATCCTCCTCGTTGATCAACCAAAGTGAAGGGGCGACCAATTTGGATTTTCCCCTCTTGGTATAGACAACGTCCTTCTTTAGAGCAATCAACACATGTTAAGTAGTTGTTAGTCTCAAATCATCATAACTACATACTCAAAACAAGGAACGAAGAAAGCTTGAGAATAAAAAACACATAATTTTGTTGAAGAGTCTGATCGACGGACACTATTGATGGCCCATCGATCAATTGACGGTCCGTCAATCACGTCCATCATCTGATTCAAGAAAGGGTGGAAAACATACTTCTCTGACGGAAATGACAGAAGTGCAGAATGGTCGGTAGATCAATCAATGGACTCTAGTCCACTTTTATCGTTAGAAACTTCAATTTTTTTTAGAATTAGGTTAAATAAGGTTTTCCAAATGAAACAACGGACGTGCAGAACGGTCTATTGATCAATTGACAGACCGTATTCCACTTCTGTTGTTTTGTGATTAAGCATATTTGTGGTTGTATAAATCGACTGACCCTATTGACGGTCCATAGATGGTGTCTCGTACTGTTGGCCTGAGATTGAATTCAGACCTTTTACGAGATCCAAATTTTATGTCTTACCAGTTCTCAACATACTTATTAACGCACTAACACTAGTTCGTCATTCCTAGGGTTCTAATTTCATACAATTATCAATCCGATTCAGTAAGAATAAGGAACCCTAAGTCAGAACTTATAGACATACGGAGACACACACATTTTAGATAGACTAATATGCTATGCAACCACATTCTATCATTCTGCGGGATGTAACTACACAATGTTTAGCATGCAAATTAACCTAATGTAGTCCGAAGGTCAAGACCCACTCCCCAATTTCTATGTACAACTATGAACGAAAATTTAAGGTTATTGGAAATCGAAGTTCTTATTATAGTAGTGGTGTGGTTGTATGTACTTGTGAACTTTCAAGCACTAGCCTACGCGCCCGAACTTGATCACCAGCCAAAGAAGAATGGAAACATAGAAAATTTGGGGGAGAGAGTGCTTGGGTATTCTCGAGGATTGATGGGACAAATCGGAAAGAGAGGGAGTTTATTTTGGAAGTGAAATATGGGGGAATGACGGGTTGAAACTTTAAGGAAGGGAATTTGAAAGAAAATGGAAAGAGGGAATGAATTTAAATGTGTATGTCTTTTAAAATTGTCGGCCGGGTCGGGCCGCAATCGCTTCCACCCACTTCGACACATAGTCATCCGCCACAAGAATATACTTCATCCCATGAGAACTCCCAAATGGGCCCATAAATTCAATGCCCCATATATCAAATAAGTCAATCACGAGAATAGGATTCAATAGACGTTTTTGCCTCTTCAAAATTCCTCCATCTCGTTGGCACCGATCACATGATTTGGAAAAATTGTGAGCATCTTTGTCATTGGTTGGCCAATAATACCCACACTGCAGGATCTTATGCAAAGTCCAGATACCACTATGGTGCCTAGCCACAGCAGAGGAGCGACATGCCTCCAAAACACTCAACATCTCAACCTCAGTTACATAACAAAAAATTATCCCATCGGCACAACTCCAATTTTAATAAGGTTCATACCAAAAGAACTTTTTGACATCATGCATGAAATTTTTTCTTTGGTGGGAAGTCAAATCTGATGGGACCACATCGCTTGCCAGATAGTTCGCAAAGTCTGCGAACCATGGGATCAAATCTTGAGAGGCGACCAATACATTTATATCTGATAATTCATCATTAATTTTAGCCTTTTTCCCCCTAATTCACGCATAGCTTCATCCTAAAACCTATACAAGTGGTCGGCAACTTGATTCTCAGTCTTCTTTCTTTCTTTACCTCACAGTTAAACTCCTATAGCAACAATACCAATCTGATCAACATTGGCTTAGCATCCTTCTTTGCAATAAAGTACCTCAAAGAAGAATGATTGGTATGCACTATGACCCTAGTGCCAAGCAAATAAGAGCGAAATTTCTCCAAAGCAAACACCACCTCAAGAAGTTCATGTTCAGTTATCGTGTAGTTCTTTTGAGATTCATTTCAGGGCTTTACTTGCATAATCGATGGGATGGAGGATTTTGTCCCTTATCTGTCCCAATACTACACAAGTGCAACACCACTCGCATCACACAACAACTCAAATGGCTCACTCCAATCTAGTGAAATAATAATAGGCGCGAATACAAACTTCTCTTTCAAATATTCAATTGCCTTCAAACAAGATTCATCAAAATAGAACTTATATTCCTTCTCGAGCAGTGCAATTCTCGAAAAATCCTTAACAAACTTCCTAAAAGAATCAGCATGCCCAAGAATACCTCTCATACCCTTGACAGAGATGGGTGAAGGAAGCTTCTCGATGAATTCCACTGTAGCTCGATAAACCTCTATCCCCTTCTTAGAGATGCGATTGCCCAACACGATGACTTTTTTCTCCATAAAGTGACATTTCTCCCAATTTAGCACCAAATTACATTCTTCGCACCTCTTGAACACCTCAGCCAAATTACTCAAACACCGACAAAGGAGTCTACCACTACAGAAAAATCATCCATGAATACCTCAATCGTGTCCTCCACCATATCAAAGAATATCGATATCATACAACGCTGGATGGTCGCTGGTGCATTACATAAACCAACGACATTCTTTTAAATGCAAAATTCCCATAGGGACAAGTGAAGGTGGTCTTTTCTTGATCTTCCAGAGCGATAGAGATCTAATTGTAGCCCAAATAGCATCAAGAAAGCAATACCAACCTTTGCCTGCAAGTCTGTCTAACATCTTATCTATAAAGGGCATGGGGAAATGGTCCTCTTCTGTACACACATTCAACTTTCGCTAGTCCATGCAAACTCTCCATCTGGTCACTGGCAAAATTGGAATAAGCTTGTTCCTCTCATTATATACCACTGTCATCCCACCCTTTTTAGGCAGGCATTGAAAGGACACACCCAACTATTGTCCGTGATAGGATAAATGACTCCAACATCCAACCACTTGATGATCTATTTTTTCACTACCTCTTGCATAGATGGATTCAACCTTTGTGATCGGACATGAGTTGGATTTTGTGGGAACAAATATAGGGAGAGATCCCTATAATGTTCACAATAGTCTAACCAATGGCTCGCTTAAACCTCTTCAATATCACCACTAAGCACTCTACTTGTTGTCTATTCAAATGTGCTGCAATTATCACCGGCAAAGTGTCATCCCTACCCAAGAACACTTACCTCAGATGAGTTGGTAGAGCCTTACGCTCTAATTTTTGGGCCCCCTCAATAGATGGTTTTGCGGTGGAGACTCGGGATGCTTCATATCCAACTCAAATTTCTTCGGCTTTGACCGATATTCGTTTTTCTCAAGTGCAGCCATCAAAGAACCATACTCTTCAATACCACCACTGTCAAAATTCATGATAACTAACCCTAGTGCCTCGACACCTAGTCGCTCTTCAATTTGCACTTCAGATACACTCACAACCCTGTATGATATAGCAGATATCGTTTGGAGCTCACCACTCTGATTCATGGACTTACATATATTGAAAGTTGTTTCTTCATTGTTCAACCTAAATTTCATCGGTCCTTTTCCATGTCAACTAATGCACGCCCAATGGCAAGGAATGTTCTTCTTAGAGTAATAGGGACCTCAAAGTCAACATCACAGTCAAGAATTAGAAAATTGGCCAGATATATAAATGACTCCACTTTCACAAGCACATCACGGAGTATACTAATGGGCCTCTTCACAATTCGATCATCCAACAGTAACCACATTGTAGTAGACTTCGGGTCACCTTATCCTAACTTATTATAAATGGACAGAGGTATGAGGTTTATGCTCGCAGCAAGATCACATTGTGCCTTAGAAAGTGTAGTAAACCTATCATACATGGAATAGTGAAGGAACCCGGATCTTCTTTCTTAGACATGAGAGACCTTGTAGCAATAGCACTACAATGTTGCATTCCGTCATTATCTTTAAAACTCACCAATCTCTTCTTTGTCACCTCGTCCTTCATAAACTTAGCATAACTGGGTATTTGTTCCAAAGCTTCTATAAATGGGACATTAATGGAAAGTTGCTTCAACATAGTGATTAATCACCAATATTTACCATCTTAAATCTTCTACACTAATCTCTATGGAAATGGTGGTGGAGGTCTAGGAATGAGGACCACTTTCTGAGATGTCTCTACTTCTTTCGCCATTTTGTCCACCAAATCTCCACTAGCTTTTACTACATCTTCGTCCTTTCTCATTCACTTTCTACTATAGACGACATAGGTGGATCAAATATAGTCTTTTTACCTCCTCGAGTAGTGATTTCCATGCAATGCCCATCATATTTAGGTTTCTAGATAGTGTTGCTTGGAAGAATGACATGTTGGCGTGGGTTAACAGTAGTAGACAACTAATCCATTTGTAGCTCAAGATGCTTTATCGAAACCGCATGTTCATCCTCTTTTTGTCTGATTTTAGCTAACTCACCTCTCATCTCCTTGACATTTTCATCACTCGCATCAAACCTCCTCATCATCTTCTGCAGCATATCCTCAACTCGCACCATACTACCTCCACCGTCCCTAGGAGAAACATCCCAATTTTGAGGTTGAACATATGGTCCACAGCGATAATTCTTTACCATAGTTATTCCGATTGAAGCTATTGTCGCAGTTGTCATTCCCATCTCAGACATATTAATCCTCTCGAGTGTAGTAACCATAGTTTTAGCCTTAGTTTCCTTGGCCTTGGCGCCAATTCTCCTTATTCGAGCCTTGGGCGTTTGGTAAAAAAAAAACCTTCTGATCATTCACTGCATAGGCATCCTCGTCATAATAGTACTCATCTATCGGCGGTGGTGGTTTAGTCAAATAGTTCACCATATTTACCTTCTCTGTACCTCCACTCACATCTTTTAAGACCGGCCCTAGCTCAGTTCTCATCTTCGCCATCTCTTCACGAATCTCATCTGCAGCTGGGTTGTAAGTAGTTTGTACCTCAAAGGTGTTTATCCCAGTGACCGACTTTCTAGTTCTCCAAGCCTTGTGGTTGTGAGATATCTTCTCCAACTTTTCTGCAATATCGGCATATGTGCATTCCTCATAGGAGCCCCCCGCAATAAAATCAAACACTTCTTTGTTGTTATCATCTTCACCTTTGTAGAAGTACTCCTTCAGTGACTCATCATCCATGCGGTGGTTCAAGATGCCTCTCACAAACGCACTAAATCTTTCGCAAGACCTACTCATGGACTCTCCAGGTAGTTCCACAAAATTGTTTACCTTATCCATGTGGTGTAGATTCTTGGACACCGGATAGTACCTTTCTAAGAACACATCTCTCAACTGATCCCAAGTATATATAGAGTTGCATGGGAACTCAGTGAACCATATAGCGGCATCTCCTATCAGTGATAATAGAAATACACGCAACTAGATGACGTTCATATCCAAGTCTGGCCTCCCTACATAACTTTTACACACAGACCTCAGTTTATCTATATGAGCATGTGGGTCTTCTGATGGCAGTCCCGAAAACAAGCCCCTCGCGGTAAGCATCTTCATCAAGCTACTCGTCACTGCGAATGTGTGCATAGGTGGCAGAGGGTCTAGGACAAGAGGTCCATCAGTATCTGCAATGTTCACGTTGCCCCTATAGCAATCCTGATGTCGTGAGGCTGCTGGATGTTGCAATCTCATAGCATATCCCAACTGGTTCTCAATGCGTGCCTGATTATGGGCCTTCACTGGCAATGGAGGCTGCTGTCTTGCTCCATCATCTAAGTGCACTTTTTTTAAGGTTAATTGGGAACCCTTAATTTTCCATTCTCCTTAAAGTTCAAGATTGTATGGAGTGGAGTGGTTCTCCTCGGCTCCGTTTACTTGGCATACACTAGAGCTAGACCTGGGAGAACAAAAATAGAAACAAAAAGTAAAATAAGGAAATAGTTGACTAAATTTCAATAATGTAATTAAAGTTACTCTAAAAGCCAAATTCTCCAGTAGCGGCGCCAAAATATGATACAACTTAAATTATACCTCCCTAAAGAAGCATAAGCGGTTGTAATCAAGTAGAGAACCCAACTAGTAGGTTAGGGTAGATCCAACGAGGAAAATGGTTTAGACTTAGCTTTAATTCACAATGATGTTCCTTTAGTCAATGTCTTTCCTAAAACAAGTAAATAAAGGGGCGGAGGTTTGTGAAACAAGTTCCTTAAACAATCTACGTTAACAAGTAAACAAAAGTTGATGTTGAGTTTTTATCAAGTTGTGAGAATAACTAGGGTATATGTGTTCCCCACAATTTCATAACGTCGTATTCGTAGCAATAACCATTATTTCCTAGTTTTTTTGTATGCAAAGTTACAAGTTAGGTATCTCTAAATCCTTGGTCCGACATCAAGCGAATTTCACCCCGCACCTTAGTCCGGCTACGTGTGAATAATTTACTAACCCTTAACTTTACCTCATATTACACATCATAATCGATGTATGGCTTAGTTATTACTTTGCACCAATCGACACTAACCTATTAGATAGTATCACACTAAATTTAGTTGATGATTCTTTTCCTATTCCTACCTCCTTTGTATGACAAGTAGCAACACGGTGAGTTCTAACGCGTGCACTCGTTAAAAAGACTTTTAAGTAAAAGAATTATCAATACATGCAAAAATACTATTTTAGAATTGCTTAATTGCTAGTTATACTTTGTTAATTACCCATGGTTCCCACAAACGTAGTTGTGGATTTAGTTACCCATGCAAGCAAGATCACAATTCATAGTTTTGAATGAACAAATGATGAACTTACTTAACAATTAGAAGAAACCCAGAAATTCAACTTGAAATTGCAAGAAAATTCTTCAAAACAAATCCGAAAATTGATTAATTGCCGAGGTTTGAAAAACCCATTCTCCAAATGACAAAATAGAACAATAAAAATAGTAGCTAACCTCAAAAGAGAGGTTTTAATACCCTATATATAGAATACATAGTTCTAAGGAAAAAGGAATTGAAATAAGGAAAGTTTTATCCAGGTACGCGACTTCAATCGACGACCTCACTCACTTACCGTCGATCAATCGATGGTCTGTCAACTGCCTCCGTCAATCAAGACTTGGAAATATATTGCTCCACCGGATAGAACCCTTTCTAAATAAAACGACGGACCAGCAGTACGGTCTGCTGATGCTCCTCTATATCTCCATACTTAAAATCTTGAAAAATCAGGTACTGGAACCTTCTCTGAACTAATCGACGGTTCACCAGTATGATCCGTCGATCAATTGATGGACCATTGTTTGCTCTCGTGGGTCCACACTTGGTCAGATTTCCCTGATCTTCTCCATAGCCTGAAATACACATTGATGGCACCTATTACGGTCCATCAATGAGACAACGGCCCGTCGATGGCCTTCGTGGGTCATCTTTTGCAATTTTCAGCCACTTTCTGCGCTTTCAACCTGGACATCTTTCCTGCAAAACAAAATACAAAACTTGTTAAAACTACTACAAAAAGGTTCTAGACACACACAAACTTCAAGTAAATTGCATTGAAAATACC
This sequence comes from Solanum pennellii, assembly GCF_001406875.1. Classification (NCBI taxonomy): domain Eukaryota; kingdom Viridiplantae; phylum Streptophyta; class Magnoliopsida; order Solanales; family Solanaceae; genus Solanum; species Solanum pennellii. Next base: position 13,751,730 of record NC_028643.1, on the reverse strand, counting down.
GTGAGGCTACGGTACATCACTCACAATCAAACAAACATGAATGTGCGGATACAATGAGGCCAAATGAAGTTGTATAGACGATATGTGAACTTTTTACATCTCGTTGTGATTAGCCAAGCATCAAATTGAGTCTCTTGTTAGGAATATTGCACACTAGAGAAAGTATGAAGTCTTATTTTAGTTTTGTGTCAATGCTGTAACGACTCCGGAGCCCCCCCCCCCAAGTCGTCACACGGCATACTCGACCTCTCGCAGGTCTCGCACAAGCCTCTTATCTTTCATTCATTATATAGGCATGAAAAGTAGTGTGAAATTAAAACTTTCACAACATAACTGATAAGAAACTCTTTCATAAAATGAAGGAACGAAGTCTCATCATCAGAAGACAACTTAGACACGTCTTAAAATCATAGGGTCGCGGTCCTTTACATTGAATAAAATACTAAGTCTTATACAAGTCTTTAAAATAAAGAAACTAAAAGAAACATAGATCATGTCCTAAAAAATACGAGGACATACAAATTTTGAGTGAAATTAACTTTCCAAGCTTCACCTTCTAAGAGCCTTCACTTGCCTTCCACCTATACTTTTAGAAATATAGGATGATATGGAGTTAGCATAAACATTTTACTATGTCTGGCAATATTCAGAACATGTTTAAAGATAACATTTTAGTTGAAAGATACTTTTTATGCTATTTTAGTAAAACCTTCATGAATCAAGTTTACAAAGCATCTTGCTAGTCATTATTTCACCTACAAGTAATACTTCCATAAATTTCACATTTCGTCACATTCATCAAGTAATTCATTAATCATTTAGACCTTCCTATCAAAAATTATCCTAAGACTCACCTAGGTAAGACATGAATAGACCACCCATACAACCTCTTCAATGCACACCTATGTGATCCTTAAGACTAGCAAAGATAAGCATGATCAATTTCAATTCAACAAGTCAACATTCATTACGTAAGATGAGATACTAGAGGAACCATACATTCATTTAAGAACTTCACATAAGGATCATCCTCCAAGACAACCCCCAAGTTACACTATGCAATTTGAAAGTAGAATTCCATACCACTACTCCCACCTTAGTGCTCCTTAGGAATCACCCTAGACTAGGCACATCACATTCATAATTCACATAACTTTCATCAACATTAGACATAATACCAACGTGCTTCATTAACGTTAGACTTAAAGTCAACTTACTTCATTAACATCATATAGTAATCCATTCATACATTTTCATACAAGAACACACAAAGACTCCCTCCAAATGTCTACTTGTGCAATGGATAGATGGCGTCCCATTCCACCACCTACCCTAAGTAGTACACCCTTAATAAGACTTAGTTAATTTACATTCATTTTTTGGAGTATAGCTTTAACCGACATAGACCATGAGAGCTAGACATGGAATCTCGGTATTAACCCCAACCGGATGAGGGATCCCAACTTGTCTAAGGTAGGGTCATTCTTTTTAGCCTTTAAATGGATATCCAATATCTAGACCTATGCGGGCACATAGTTGAGGGATAAGTAGATTGCTTCTAAATAACTCATCTCAACTAACGAAGAGTACTCATCTCAAGAGGTACATTGGATACAACATCTCTACTCACAAAGAGTATCCGCCCCTTCTTCAAATCCTCTAGGAGTTAAGCATAACTCCCCCACAGCGTATTAAATATTCATTACATTCTTTAGCTATAGGTTAAGATATTGCTACTAAGTACTACATCTCAACTCACGAAGAGTACCCCTCTCTAGAGGTTGGTTTTGAATACTGCATCTCCACTTACGAAGAGTATCCAACCTCCAACCGTTCTTTGGAAAGCTCTTCGGAATAGTGAGGTTTCTACTAAATATTTCATCTAAATCACGAAGAGTGTCCACCCCAAAATCCCCCTTTTTCCTTCATTGGAGCTCTTAGGAATATTAGGGTTGGTACTAGATACTATATCTCTATTCACGAATAGTGTATACCCCCAAAATCCAATATTTATTCTTTGACTTTATTCATTCATTCTTTCTTTGTGTGTGTGTGAGTATATATGAGAACACCTTTCACATAACTATCATCATTCATAAAATTGACTTCTAACCGTGATCATACTACATTCATCATAATTCACACACTATCATGCTTCACATTCACATTCTACTTTATTTAGAAAAGCATCTTCAAGACACACATTCCCAACTTCATAAGACATCTCATGGATATATATTATAACATTACTTTACTTCACATTTAATATCATCAAGTCCATAATCACAATTCACACACACATATCATATACTTCAAGTAAACACTGCCACCATAAGTGGACCATACCACTTAAGATCAAATCAATAAGGACTATACAATATAGATCAACTTACCCTTCATCCAAGCCTTGACCACCTTTCTCAATTCTCCAATAAATCATCATAATGAGGCATAAATGGCAGTAGTTAATAACAATACAACATAAGTAAAACACAACTCTAACATTATCTATTCATATTCATCAAACCCAATTCATAAGTCAAAATTCAAGAATTTGCATGAACATGGGTCCATTGAGTTTTTTATCATAAAACCATCACCTTACATTGAAAACATCATAATTCATCCATTAAAACCTTCTCGTGCAAAGGCTCATGCTTAGAATTCGAATAGAAGAATTTAGGATTTGAAACCATTTTTGAAAAGCCTTTGGATTGGCTCCATGAATGAGAAAAGAATCAAGGATTAACTACCATACCTTATTTGATGGAAAGCCCACGAACTTAGGGTTGCAACTTGAAGAATATTTACTTTCTTCCTTGGTGCTTCAAAGCTTCATCAATAGAGGTTTTTAGAGAAAGAGTTTTTGGAGAGCTTTTATTTTGAACATGAGGGTTTTGTTTTGATAGTTAAATTGGGGTTTAAAGTGACTCAATTACCGTCCATAAATAATCCCCAAAATACCCCTACACTAATTGGACCTTTTAGCTAAGCTTAATTTGACTTAAAAATGATGCGACCAAATTTGGGACATGGCTACGCGTCGCGGGGACACCTCAAAATCTTGGTTCTGGAATTAATTTTGAGAAAAAATAATTTGAAGCCCGAATCGCAAGGCAAAGTTTTTTCCTTTAAGTCGCAACTACACGACGCGCAGGCAGTGCCTAAAATAGTCTGTTTGGAAGCCTTCTTTCCACACCTTGGGTCCTCCTCAAGGATCTTTGGTTGGTCACGGGGGGTCGTTTCATGACGTTTTGACACTAGATATGTCCCTCTAGGTTCTAGGGTCATGCCCAATAAGTTTTGAATCCAAAAAACACTTAAAAATATGCATAACAAATAAGAACACACTAACACACGTAGCTAGTTTTCAAACGTCTAGGTTGTCCTTTGACATTTGACTTTCAAACTCTTCAAACTGACTTCTAAAGTTGTTATTCAACATTTTAAGAGATTATTAACTTATAAAACACATGATAGGCTCTACATTTTCCTATTTCAGTTTGAGGGTTGTTACAAATGCCTTGTATGATGAGGTTATCGTGAACCATACATTATGACACCTACAATTTGCACCATTGATCCAGTTGACTAAGTGATGTGATCTCATGATAAGATCTTAGGCAACGTTGAAGAGTGTGAAAAAATATGACACATACCTCTTTTGTGGCCTACGTTGTGAGTGTGCAAACTTCTTTTGAACACCCTGTGAGCCTAAAACTTTCTTTCGAAGAAATTTGATAAAAACATGACCTTTCTTAATCCACTACCTATAATCCTCTTGATTTGTGGGTTATTAAATAGGCAACTTAGGCCAAAAGCCTATGTTTAGGGTGTGATAAAAAGAGAAGGCACGTCAGGAAGTGCAAGAAAAGTCTTCTTTAACCCATGGTGTTGAGAAAAATCGAACCACACCATACAAAATAAAAACAAAGAGAAAAAGAGAATAAAAGAATGAATAATCCAAATTTATGGAATAAAGTTATGATAATGCAAAAAGAAATGGGGTTTCCAAACAATCCCTGGAAAGTGAATAATAAGATGACTTTTGAGGACGAAATAAAATGATAAAAGAAAAGGAAAGGAAGTGTTGTGAGCAACACATCATTATTATAAAGTCATTGATCCTAAGTGACCATACTTTTACACTGAGCCTTATTACATGCCTTGAGAAGACCTTTTTGATCTTGACTGAGTTGAAATAAATGTTGATTTGAAAATACGAGCAAATCTATGGGCGAAATTATGCATTGTGTTCATCATTGTGAGTGTGAGCATTGGGTTTGATTTCAAAACTTAAATGTTTGAACCATTGTGTGTGAAAATGGAATCACTTTTTATGAGGGCATTTGAACATTATCGTTGAGATTGAACTTACATCTGAAAAAAGTATCGTGATCTTGAGAATTTTATATAATGGTGTGTCACAACTTAAGTCTTTGAGTACACAATTGATCCTTGAATGAGTCAGTTGACTCTTTTTGTGTACATTATTGATTTAGTCTTGTGTAAAATTGTTTTAGGAATCATTTTTGAACTGTTGGACTTGAGTTTCTTACTTGACGACAACCAAAAGATTATGTTGAGGGTGTTGATGAGTCGAGTCCACTTTTAGGGCTACATTTTGATAGATTGAGTGTCCTCAAACGCATATTTTGCCTCAATAACTGATGAAAAATTTTAAGCTTCAGGTATTTAGACTTAGAGACTAAGCATTGCCATAATAGAGTAAAGAGGAGAAAGGCAGGTGAATGAACGAAGAAACGACGGCCTGAGGATCGCCTAATCGGTTAGGAGAGTCGCCAAATGGCCTTATTCTCTCCTAATGTTCCATTTTTCTGAGTCATGAAGGAGAGGATCAAGTCGGGAGTGAAAAAGAGTAGTATGCGTGTCGCCAAACAATTCCGCAAAGCAGTACAATATCGCCAAACGATTCAGAATGCGAAGATGCTGAAGACTTAAAATAGAATATACCGAAGGGCACATCACCGAGTTTACCGGTGATTTCTACATACAGCGCCGCATGATCCTTCACTCACAATTTTAGACAACTATAAATACGTTTTTAAAATCTTAGTTTACGATCGAAACTTTGAATATTCAAATAAATTTTTTATTTTTCTAGCTTTAGTTCTTAGAGTTTTTAGGAGACATAGTTCTTGACCTTTGATGATTTGAAAGTTTCCAACTCCAAAAAATTTGAAGTAGGTATTGAAGAATCTTCATCTTTGATGTGTGTAAAGACATCTTCTATCGTACCCAATTGATGGAAATACTTTTCGGAATCAATTTATATCTCTTTACCATGCCTAGTTATAACCCCAATTCTTTGGGCATGATTATGCAACCCCAATTCTTTGGGCATGATTATGCGTATATGGGTTGAATTTATTGCACGGTCTTGCTAATTAATATTTAATTTGTTGTTTAAATGTGAGTTGCTACTAGTTATGTCTGAAATTAGTGGGACTGTAGTTGCAAATATAACTTCATCTTTGTGTTTTTGGCTTGCTCAAGAGAGAGGTTTTAAAACTAAGCCTACTGAATTGATAGCCTGTGTTTTTGGCTTGCTCAAGAGAGAGGTTTTAAAACTAAGCATACTGAATTGATAGCCTATGGCTATTGAGTAATCGTGGGCTCTGGTCGAGAGATTGAATCCTAAAATCTCTTCCACACATTCAGCTCGAGAGAGTGAATGGACTAAGGTCAGGACTAGTTATAATTGCAGCTTATCAGTGTTCGAGAGAAACCGTTTTAATATGGGGTAAACTTCTCGAGAGAGAATTAAAGTCTAGTTTAGTTACAAATTTACAGTTATTTACTGTCAACAGCATGTACTCGATTTATTATTTTAACCCATATTACTATTACATCCCAAGAATCCCGTCTACATTTTCGTATTTGTATTCTTCCTATTTTAGTTTATAAGTAACTATAAACCCCCTTTTGATAATTGACTCTTCTTCCACCCCTTGAATTTATTATGCTTTCATTCTTAAATGTTTATATCTATAATTTATTTGAAAACACTAACATTTGGCTATATGATTCATGAATATGTCTACTCCCTGTGGAAACGATCCCAACCCATTCGATTGGGTAATATACTTACTAACGATTGTTGGCACATGAACTCGAAATAGTGTCCTGATATGTCAAGTCACCTTTTCAACATTATCACCAACATCAATGGCAACACTCATAACTATCTTAGGATGCACATGGCGAAGAGGCTCACTACTGGGAAACTTAGGTGGCATAGAGGTAGGTGCATCCTATAGACGAACGCCATCCCATCGCATACAAATATCTACAGACTACAACTTAGTCTCCTCCACTTTCAAGGTATAAAGCTCATCTCTCATTATATCTAATGCATTAGAACAACCCTTTGGCATTCTATTGGTACTCAAGTCTGATAGTGAGGTTATCCTATATCACATAATCACCCTCTTACAGGCTCTGAAACCAACTCACCCTATCTCTCAAGTGAGAAAAGTCTATCTCAATAGACCTATCAATGATCCCAGGAAAGTCCTCTCAACCCGTGTGGCTCTAACATCCGCTTAGGGAAAGGCTTCCCATCAGATAAGTTATTTCCTAGGTTAAGGAGGGTAGGTGATAGGAGCGGGGGTAATTGACACAGTAGATGTACAAGCAGATACATAATTAGTATATGCAAAAGTCATAGAAGAATGGGATGATGTACCTATCTTGTCCACAAAAGAATAGTTCTTCTAGTCTCAACTTCTAATGTGGTGGGATCAACCACGGTAATCGTGCACATTGGTGACGATTTCCTCCGAGCCACAGCATCCCATAAGCACACAACCTAAATCCTACTAATGTCGTTGGAAGAAGCCAGGGTGACCCTCTCATATGTAGTTGCCCTATGCTTGACTTTTCACATAGTTGTGTAATTAGTATTGGAAATGGGAGAGACGTATGCTCCTATCTAGCCCTTATCAATATATCAACTATTCTAATCGCACCCACTTGAATGATCTTATGTTAATGATCATACCCATCAAGACCTTCTTGGAATGGAAAAGGATCGACTACTTTTGCGAGGGTATTAAATTATAGTTGATGTAGCCAAACCAATATCGTGATACCATATTCAAATCCATCTTTTTGATCCAGGCACCATCAGCCATCCAGAAGGGAGAAGAATCATAAACAAGGAAGCCAACCAATCTTTCAAGAAGTCTAAGTCATTTCGTATTTAGAGTAAACAGAAATCTGATAGAAATTTTCAGTACCCCAGTACAACGTTAATTTCTCCAACATTGCATTGTAATTTCTTGCTTGAACCCCCACTTCTTCAAGAGGCTTTGAAACTTTACATTTAAACTTATTTGAGAGGGCATGAGCATAGGTAGTGTAGAACCCAAGTACCCACTAAGTAATTTTGGGTTTTCTTACTTTGTGAACCCCTCAAACTTGTCGAATTGAATAATATCCCAGATAGCAGGGTAGTCACTCATTACTCCATTTGTACTTAGTTGTCTCTCCTCAAGAATAGTCCTCTCTCAACTAGCTTTGAGCCTATTGGATGCTCTTAGAGAAATAATTGAGAGGAATCTAGGAGTAAGTGTTTATTCAAGGGAGGGATATACCAATTTTGACCTAATCTCTTTTCTTTAAGAATGGATGAAATCATAAAAACTCAATTCTTAGGATGCCTTCCTAATCTTTTTACCAAAGTCAATTATCCAAGTTCAAAAGCTTCAAATCTTAGACACTTGCACAAAACCCAAATGAACGACCCGATGACTAAAGTGTCAGACCCAGTAAGTCATAAATGACTTTGGTCTCTACATGAAATCTCTAAATGCTAAAAATATTTAAAAGAGAAAAATAACTTGGTGCTCATTAAAGAAAAGTTAAGGAAGTCACCATAAAACATAAAGTTCCTCTATATATACTAGTAAGACTTTTATCATTTTCACGTTGATTGTCCTTTCCTAATTGATTCTTATAATTTTTAAAAGATTTTATGGCAAAAAAATAGAGAAAATGAATATGTATATGGACATGAAAAAGTGAACTTGAGAAATTATGCAAAACATGTGAACTTTGCGATTCAGCATTATGTGTTTCTGTACAATCCTCTTTTTTTTCTTTGGGATTTTGAGCTCACAGAGATGACAACAAATGTGTACACAATTCAAGATATTAAGGTATTTGGAGGGGGTCATTTACTGACTTATTGCGTGCGCTCCCTAAAGCACCGAAAAACATTATACTCAAAAAGATAAGGAGAGGAATAAATCAAAGAAGACAAATTACAGGAAGAGCGACCAAGATTGGGAATATATATTGGAAATTGAAAGAAAGACCAAGGTTGATATGAATTTCAGGTTAGATAACTTGAGAGCTCGTGCAGGTGGAGATTCTTCCAGCTTAGTTCCATCATAGGTAAGTCTTATTATAGGAATTCATGTTCTGAATAAGTCTGAGACTCTTACTAGTATACCAACTGTTGTTCAAGTGACCTTTGAGGTTTCCTAAAGTGCACCAAGATCACTAGAACCACTATTGATATTTTAGGATTTACAAGAGCCCTTACATTATACCTAGACTCTAGTTCCTAGTGTCACTTAAATACCCGACTCTTAGTACCTATATGTGTTGTGGAATCATGTCTGTAAAAGAACAAAAAATAAGTACAGTACTAAAGAGTGATGCTATATGTTTTAGTTTGCATGGAATGAATGCATCTATGATTATAATGACGAGCAAGGACCTATCTATGACATTGTATAATATTAGGCTTTATTAATATTCGTATCATTCTTAGGTATTGATATTCATTTAATGATTGTATCCTTAAAATTGTACTCGATGGTTACGGAAAGCTACATAATTACTCATTCAGATTCTATTAATTAATAAAAAACATTATTTATGGACAAACAAATGAGAAATATTTCTAATATTCTCTAGTACATATCACCTACATGTATTTGTGTTTCTATCATGTGATATCTTTAGTTAAATTTACATTTTAACTAAGAAATGGTAAGTCTTCTGATTCATCTTTCTTCCATATAATAGTTCACACCTTCTCATGCCATATTTTTACAAGAATGTACCAAATACATATATAAAAAATCCCATGACATGAAAAAATTATCTCAAACGATCTTCTCCTATCAGTTATATGAATAATAACAAGCTATAAAAATTTTATAAATCGATGAAATTAATAATATGGTAGTTTTCGGATTGGAAAATTTATAACTAGTACTAGTTAAATGGAGCTAAGCTTTTTTTGTTTTTTCTTTTCTTTATCAAACGATCTTCTTTTATTTTTCTATTTGAAGAATGCAAGTTGTTGTAAATCAAGGTTAAAAAGAGGATTACGCTGCTGGTATGTTTGGTAAAAAGAATAAGAAGAAATTGTTTCTATGGTGGAAATTAATTTAATTTGTTATAGACTTAAGAGGTTATGCCTACTTCTATTAATCACATTTGATAAATAAACTTTTAATATTTATACTCCCCAAAAAATATTACATGTTTAGAAAGAAATTTATATTTACGATAAAACTTTATATCACACATACATTTAATTTAGTGAATCTTTAGAGATGCATGACCACAATAATCATTGATATAGTTAGGAAATGCATTTGATTGATGAACGTTCATCTTTTTCTTTAATGTTATTGGTATTCCACTACTTTGATTAAGTTCATAAGATATTATCAAGTGAGAAACTTTCATATTATTTTAAACCTGACTCCATTTCCTTAGAAAGAGAAGTTGTGATTAACGATGAAAGTTTTCATCTGATATCAAATTATTTAGTGAATCTTAAGAGACGTTGTCAATCTTTACTGCTACATCTATTTTTTATTCCTTCATAGAGACAACTCCACAACACGTATAGTACTGAGAGTGGGGTATATCGGTGAAACCCTAGGCTTCGGAATCTGTATGTGAATCATGGACTCATATATCTCGAGAAACATCAATAGTGATTCTAGTGGTGGCTGGCACACTCAATGAGAGATCTGGACCCCCCTCAATAGCTGGTGGTATAGTATTATGAACCTGAGAGTCCATCACAACATGAATTCTACTAGTAAGGCCTACCTCTGTTGGCACCGAGCTGGAAGAAGCTCCACCGGCACGAGCTATGAGCTCATCCAACCTTTGCTCCTCATCAACCTTTGACCTCCTCTTAGCTTCCAAAATAACTTCCTTCTCCTAGTATCTCTTCATGTTAATTCTTTTCTTTTATTCATTCTTCTCCTTATCATCCTCATAAGGGCTCTTGCATGAGGCCTTAGGGAAAGAACTCAATAAGTCAATAGACGGATCCACCCTCTGCAATTCATCGACGTCTAGAATTGGAAACACCTCTTTTGGCCTCTCTTGTAGATGCATGAGCTCAAAATCCCACAAGTAAAAAAAGGATTGTGCAGAGCATCATTTCTCAAGTTCACCTGTTGATGTCCATATAAATCTTCGTTTTCTCTTTTTCTCTTATTTCCTGACCATAATTTTTTTGAGAAATTATAAGAATCTGTTAGTGAAAAACTTACTAGATAACAAAAAAATACAAGATTACAATTGAAAAATAAAATGAATAAAATAAATCTCTTCAAGGCTGAGGGGCGGATATTTCGCTCTCTTTAAGAAGATTCAAGTCCACTGCAGCAAATGTTTTTCACCGGTCCAGCAGTAGTTCCCTTTGACTTGTCCCCTCCAGGATACAACAGCCCTTACACAAAAGATAACTCAACAACTCTGGACAAGAGTTGAGTCTAAAGCTCCACAAAAAGAACACCTCCCTTCAACTAATAAGAACTCTCTTTTTTGACTATTTCACTCTATATTTTTCTCTTGTGTGTTGTGTGTCTCACACCAAATGAAGACCACCACTATTCATACTACAAGAAGTCTTCCTAGCAATGAATAAGAAGATAATGAAGGTAGTAAACAGTGAAGATAATGGCTTTAGGAGTTTCATAGGTTACATAGGTTACAATAGGAGTTATGGAGGAATTAAGAATGAAATAAAGTGATGGATAACCAAAGCTAATGGATGATGTAGAAGTTATCCATTCCAATGTTTATTGGAATGTTTTTATCTCACAAAGAATTCAGCCAATAAAGCCAAACGTAATGGCATTACATGCTACCAAGTCAAAGATGAATAGCATGATTAAATTGGTAGTTTAAGACACAAATGCCTACCAACAGTTATTCTTATAACTCTAAAATTAAATAATTTAATATGTTAAATATTAATATTAAAATTCTAATAACCTAACAATCCCCACATTATATAAGAGAGTATATCAGCTGAATGAAGCGACCTACATCTACACATCACATAGGTGAAATCTGTCGAGAGTGCTCCTGTAAGCTTAACACTCCACACATATTGGCTACAGATATTCATTAAGAGTTTTATCAACTCAACCTTCACAAACTACAGGAAATAATGCAATCACATCATAGGGAGGGAATAAAAAGATATCGCATTTTTCACAACAACTCATCATATGATTAGTTTTCCCTTTGATCCTGGTTATAGGATCTCTAGTCCCCAGGTTGGGATTCCTCATATATGACTCAAGTATTTATAGGCTTCAATCCCATCCCCCTCGATGTGCTCCAGACCTTTTCTCTTGTTAAGGCCTTAGTAAGAGGATCTGCAAGATTATCACAAGATTTGACATAATCAACATTAATAGTACCATTTGTCAAATATGATCTTACATTACTGTGTTTTCTCCTTATAGGTCTGAATTTGCCGTTGTAATAACGGTTTTAAACTCTACCAATTGCAGCGGTGCTATCACAATGAATTAAAATAGGAGGAATTGGTTCTTCAAAACAAGGAATCTGAAACAATAAATCTCTTAAGCAATTTGATTCCTCACTAGCTGAAGCTAAAGCAATTAGTTCAGCCTCCATGATAGAGTTAGCAATTATAGTTTTCTTTTTTGATCTCCAACAAACAGCACCACCACCTAAAGTAAATACATAATCATTGGTAGAACAGGAATCACCTGATAAAGTGTTTCAATCTGCATCAAAAAAGTATTCAAGTACAGCAGGATATTTTTAAAGAACAAACCACAATTTTTCATTCCAATCAAATATCTCATAACTCTTGTTAAAGCATGTCAATGTTCATTATTTTTCTTGCTTGTAAACCTGCCAAGTATTCCTACTGCATATGCAATATCAGGCCTAGTACAATCAGTCACATATCTCAAACTTCCAATTATACTAGCTTATTACTTTTGATTTATTACATCATTTTCACTTTCAACAGGAAATAAGTGACCACTTGAATCAAAAGGAGTAGCAACATGCTTACAATCATGAAAGTTATATTTTTTCAATATTTTCTCAACATAATGTCACTGGTCAAGGAAAATTTCCTCACATGTTCTTGTTATTTTTATTCCAAGAATTAAATTTGTCTCACCATGATCTTTCATATTAAAATGGCTTCTAAGAACATTTTTAGCTTCATCAATAACATTCATGTTAGATCCAAAGATCAACAAATCATCAACATATAGGCAAATAATCACATGTGAATTATTGCAAGACTTATGATATATGCACTTGTCACACTCATTTGTTTTAAACGATTTTCAATCATGCAGGAATCAAACTTTTCATGCCATTGCTTAGGTTCCTGTTTCAAGCCATATAGGGATTTAGTAAGTTTACATACTTTGCTTTCTTGTCCTGCTTCAACAAAACACTCGGGTTGATCCATATAAATTTCTTCATTTAGATCTCCATTTAGAAAAGCAGTTTTTACATCCATTTGATGAATTTTCAAATAAAAAATTGCAGCCATAGCAACTAAAAGTCTAATGGATGTAATTCTTGTTACCGGAGAAAAAGTATATCAAAAAATTCTAGGTCTTCTAGTTGTTTAAAATCTTTTGCAACTAGCCTAGCCTTTATTTATCAATAGAACCATCCGGTTTCAACTCTTTCCTTAAGACCCATTTGCAACCAATTGTTTTACAACCCGGTGGTAAATCAACTAACTTCCAAGTTTTATTAGAAATTAGAGATTCTATTTCATCATTTACAGTCTCCTTCCAAAAAATAGAATCATGTGATGATAATGCTTCTTTCAAAGTTAGAGGGTCATTTTCAACATTAAACACATAAAAATCAGGACCAAAATCTTTTTCTACTCTAGCTCTTTTACTTCTTCTTAACTCAAAATCATCAACTTCTTTATTTTTCAAAGTTGAAGTAGAAGAACTAGGTTGTGACAAAATATTTTGTTCAATCCTTTGTCCCCCACTATTTTTGGAATCAAAAGAAAACTTGTTTTCATGAAAAATAGCATCACCTGATTCTATCACAATATTATCTTCAAGATTAAAAAATCTATAGGCTGTACTATTTGAAACATAACCAAGAAAAGCACAAGTAGTAACTTTCTTACCCAACTTTGTAATCTTGGGATCCATTAGCCTCACAAAGGCTAGACAACCCCAAACTCTTAGATATCCCAAACTTGGCTTGTAACCTTTACACAATTCAAAAGGTGTCAGTTTTGACTTTTTATGAGGCACACGATTCAACACATAACAAGCAAATAAGATAGATTCACCTCAAAAATTTAAAGGTGCATATGACTCAATAAGCATGGCATTAGTCAATTCAACGAAAGTTCTATTTTTCCTTTCTGCTACTCCATTAGATGAAGGAGAGTAAGGAGGGGTAGTTTCATGAATTATTCCCAATGATCTAACAAAAGAATTAAACTCTTTGACTCATATTCACGACCTCTATCACTTCTAATTCTTTTTATTTTTCTTCCAAACTGATTTTCAACCTCATGGAGATAAGTTTTGAAATTTTCAAAAGCATCACTTTTATTTTTCATCAAGTAAACATATGTAAACTTAAAAAAATCATGAATGAAACTGATAAAATATCTATTACCTCCACGAGTTAGAATTCAACCAAGTTCACAAATATCAGTATGAACTAATTCTAACAACTCAGTTTTTCTTTCAACTTGAAAATGAGGTCTTTTAGTGATCTTAGCTTTACTACAAGCCTCACACTTTTCAAAATTGTTTTTAACCATTGGGATTAATCCTAAACTAGTCATGATTCCAACATAACGATCATTAATATGACACAAATGAGCATGCCAGAAATTGGCAGAAGAAAGCATATAAACAGAAGTAGAAGTTTTATTCATCTCAACATTCAACTTAAGCATCCCATCACATGCATACCCCTTCCCCACAAAAATACCTTTCTTCACTATTACATATTGATCAAATTCAATAATCTGTCTAAAGCCTGCTTTATTAAGAAGAAAATTAGACATCAAATTTTTTGTCATGGAAGGAGTATAAAGTACATCTTTTAAAATTAATATCCTTCAAGAAGTAAAACTCAATTCGACATCTCCCTTTCCAAGCACTTGAGCAGTGTGAGCATCACCAAGCATGATGGTTTTGGGCTCCTCAAAATGATTATATTTTTTAAACCACTCTTTGTCATAACAGACATGATGGTTTGCACCAGAATCAGCCCACCATCCATCAACATTCTCAACCATGTTTATGTCGGTAATCACCGCCATAAAAGGTTCTTGGGTAACGTTTGTCTGAGGTTAGGACCACGTTTCTGGAATCTGCAAAATCGAGCAATATGCCCACTCTTGCCACAAACAAATCATGGTCCCTTTTCTTGAACTTGTTGATATTGTACTTGGTAATTTTCACCATTAGTTTTCTTGGGAGGTCTACCATTATTTTTCTTGAATTTTTTCTTCTTAGTCTTCAAAGAAGTATTTTTGTGTATTTCAGGAGTAGCATTATTCGAAGTAATTAAATTTACCTTCGGTGTGACGTTGTTCTCTTCTATTTGTAAAAGTGCATATTGACCCCTTGCTTCTTCTTCCATGCGGATTTTCATTATCAAGGTTTCAAGAGAGGTTTCCTTTTGTTTGTGGCGCATAGTTTTTTGAAATTCCTTGCAAGAAGGTGAAAGTTTATCAACTATGCCACAAACAATAAGGTTATCTCCAATTTTAACCTCTTTGGATCTAAGCTCCCCAACAATCATGATGAAGTCTTGATCTACCACTGATTTGTTGTCAACCATTTGGAAACAAAAAAATATACTAGCTGCATATTTTTTCGCTCCAGCCTCTTCGGTATCATACTTACTCTGCAATGCCTTCCAAATTTTATTTGCACTAGAGTAAGTTCTATCATAATAATCATAAAATTTTATTAGATAGATAATTAAGAAGATAATATCGACACTTATAGGAATCACCATCATACTTTTTTACTTTCTCTAGATGAGACATAGTTTCATCATCATTCATAGAGGTTATGTCTTCTTTATTAGAATTCTTCTCAGTTAACACATAAGAAACATTGGGAAGACTTAAGTAGAAAAGTACTTTACCCTTCCATCTCTTAAAATGGTTACCATTAAACCGAACTGGCTTGTTAAGGTCTCCCATCTTGACATCCGCGGTTTTTTCAATTGTAGCCATGATGAATCTCCTTAAAATTGTTAGTGAAAAACTTACTAGATAACAAAAAACTACAAGATTACAACTGAAAAATAAAATGAATAAAATAAATCTCTTCAAGGCTGAGGCGCGGATATCTCGCTCTCTTGAAGGAGATTCAAGTTCATTGTAGCAAATGTTTTTCACCGGTCCAGCAGTAGTTCCCTTTGACATGTCCCCTCCAGGATACAACAGCCTTTACACAAAAGGTAACTCAACAACTCTGGACAAGAGTTGAGTCTAAAGCTCCACAAAAAGAACACATTCCTTCAACTAATAAGAACTCTGTTTTTTGACTAACTCTTTCACTCTATATTTTTCTCTTGTGTGTTGTGTGTCTCACACCAAATGAACACCAGCACTATTTATACTACAAGAAGTCTTCCTAGCAATGAATAAGAAGATAATGGAGATAGTAAATAGTGAAGATAATGGCTTTAGAAGTTTCATAGGTTACATAGGTTACAATAGGAGTTATGGAGGAATTAAGAATGAAATAAAGTGATGGATAACCAATGCTAATGGATGGTGTAGAAGTTATCCATTCCAACGTTTATTGGAATGTTTTTATCTCACAATGAATTCAGCCAATAAAGCCAAAAGTAATTGCATTACATGGCTACCAAGTCAAAGATGAATAGCATGATTAAATTGGTAGTTTAAGACACAAATGCCTACCAACGGTCATTCTTATAACTCCAAAATAAAGTAATTTAATATGTTAAATATTAATATTAAAATTCTAATAACCTAACAGAATAAAATAGAGAAAGTTCAGTGAACGTG
Organism: Solanum pennellii; assembly: GCF_001406875.1. Lineage (NCBI taxonomy): Eukaryota > Viridiplantae > Streptophyta > Magnoliopsida > Solanales > Solanaceae > Solanum > Solanum pennellii. Next base: position 13,735,394 of record NC_028643.1, on the reverse strand, counting down.
AAAATGACAATAATAATACTAACATATATATATATATATATATATATATATGAACTGCATACTTTGTAGTGATTTCGTTAACTTTGCTTACCAAGATTAGAAGGGATGTCACGTTCGTAAACCCCCTTGGAAGACTCAGTACATGTTCTAACAACATAATGTTTGATCAACTTGTTACCTCGAATGTGTTGTTTACGTCTCGGTGTCACCTACAAATTAAATCATTTTATGACCATGCATAAATAGAGTAAATCTCATTGCCTATTCTAATATTATTTTCTCGAGCTAACCTGCACTGTTTCTTCATTTTTGCTTAATTTCTTCTTTGTTTCGTGAACGTCCCCATGTAGAACGAAATTGTAAACCTCAAGCAAAGATCAGAACTTTTTGTTTGTATCCAAATGATGGTAGATCTGTTTGCAAACAATAATTAAACATTTATGCTTTCACAATCTTGCAAATGACAACTTACTTAACCAATTTTTGTATCATCTCATTGTGCAACAAAAGAAGTTGTACTTAAGCAATTGAAAATTATAAAAAATTCATACACAAAAGGTAATTATTTGAATGTAATGGGAGCATCAACATTTTGTACATCGATGTATTGGGACATCAATATTTTATACTCTAAAGGATTGTGGTTTGACCAACATAGTAAGATGTTTATCGCTTCTAAATATGAGTAGATGATTTTTTTTGTTTATTTTTTTCATTTTTTCCACTTCGGCTTCTTGTATTTTATGGAAAAAATAAAATAACTAACTTCTACTTCTGCCTTGATTGTTACGTTAGGCCAATAACTACTTTTTACGTATTTGTATGGTTAATATAAATGGTAAGAACATTTTGCTTTTCGTGGACCCCATTTTGTTGGATCACTCTAGGTAGTCAAAATTGCTCGATTTCTAGTAATTTAGGTATTTGTGTCAAATCACATTTCTAAAACCTAATAGTAGCACTAGAATTCCAAAACAAAAATGTCCATCAATCTTATTGATTTTGCAACAAGATCAATGATTGTTATGGTCAGACATCTCTTAAGATTGACTAACTAATTAGATATGAGATGGAAAGTTTAATCTTTGATAAGTACTTCTCTTTCTAATGAAATTGTTAAAAGTGATCTCAGCCTCAAAAATTTTCATAAACTAAATTTATTTTCACCATAGAAATGTTATTTCTTACTGCATTTGTTCAAACCTAAGATGATTAATTTCCTTTATTCTGTCCTAGATTTACTAGAACTTACATCCTAGCAATCGAAAAGTAATAAAAGAATATTAGTTAAAAAGAGAAAAGAATCATGAAAAGCTTAGATCTATCTGACTAGTCAAAATAATTAAAATCTTGTTTTATATATAGCTAAATCCGTTTATTTTTTGTGAAACTATCGTAAGTGGAGGTGTTAAATATCATATGGAATAACGTTATATCAAAAGTTATATCATTTCTTAGCTTGAATAATTTTAAGACCATTAACATGTATATTCAAAGGTCCTAAAATGATAAGAGCTCACCAACTTCATTCATTCACCTTTATCACCTTTATCCATCATTATGAATTACAATCATTATAGTCGACCATTATTTAAAATCATCACAAACCACTAACAAATACCATCCTCAACCATCAACACAATCAATCACTCATAACAAAACCTATTGAGAATCACCATCATAAGTTACCATTATTTATTCTAAATCATCATCATCATTCACCGTAACCTTTCTTGCGAGTATCATCCAACTATCAACCACCGCCAAACTATTATTGTTAGCTTCTACAACAATCATTAGAAATACATCTATTATCCACAAAGCTATCATTAGTCAATATACCATCCTTAGCTAACATTCATTACGACCATCACTAGCCATCACAATTACCAATAACTATATAATTCTGTAATAATATTTCGTTGAGGTAGTATTATATTAAATTGCTTTCATTATATTTTTCCGAAAATGGCTTCAATGACACCTATATTATTGTTGGATTTGTTCTAACAAACTCATACTTTCTGAGGGTCTTATGACTCCCCTAGATATATTTGTTGAAACATTCTTTTTTAAATTATTGAGAAAAATTAGTAAAAAGAAAAATCCAAAACTTTCTTTATTTTGTATGTAAACGCTTGTTGATCAGTAGTAAAAAAAATTAGAGTTCAATCATTATCACACACTTACACTATTTTGTTGATTTTGTTCATTCTCAATTAAAGTGTGAATACTTCTATCCTAGCTGAGTAATTCAATTAGCGATATGCCTTGATATGCAAAGATAATATTTATGATATCAAATAAAAAGAGAAAGATGCCTCTTCTTAAATGTTTCAATTTTGTTAGTTGATCATGAACATATCATCTGGTTGGAGATGAAAAATAGAGTAATCTCATAAAATAGTAGAACTTCAACAGTACGCACTATTTTGATCTTCTACGACTCAGTTGCTAGAAGTGTTTTGAAGTCATGACTTGCTTTAAGAATTACTAGATTGAATTTTTATTCCCTATGGATTTTTTTTTATTTTTTTAGTAGTATGAAATTTGATGGTTTGAGGTTGTTAGATCTTTAGACAATATATAAATCCAATTAATTTTTATTTTATTTTATGATTTATACATAATCCTTTTGGTATATAATATACATGTTTATTACCAAAAAAAAGATAACTATATGATAAACTTTATATTGTATATGTAAAAAGTCAAAACATTAATGCACTTACATTATTCTTAAATTTTACTCGGGCGAATTTGGTACAAAGAAAAATATTTTCCATAAAAATATTTTCTACGAAAATAAGTTGGTTTCTCACTAATTAATATAAGTCCTCTCACGCACACTGGAGTTAGGTAAACTAGGTCCCCCCATAAAGTATGAATTTGTTAATAAATCTGATCATTGTTGAAGTGCCATTTAAGCTATTTTTCATAAATTTTATAACTATTAAATTTTGTCAATGTAGAAATCCTTTTTATGTATAAGATGCACAGTAATAAGTAGTCTTATTATTCATTATTCGATGTTAATACATAATTTTAGTGTTGAGATGTCTATTTGTTGCTTCATGCACATCTTATCATTCAAATATCTATTCAAATTTTGGCGTCTTATATATTATCATAAAAATAAAGAGGCCCTAAACTTTTTTATTGAAATTATTATTTTACTTTTATATTTATTTGTATGACTATAGAATGACCTCATTCAATATTGTACCTAGGTGATATTATAGTAATATTCTAAATCACATGTGGTTTCATTTTTTACATGAATATAAGAATTCACTAACAATGTGGCACTATTGAAGAATTGAATTTCGAATTATTAGATAACTTCTAAAAATACTATGTTCTAGTTTATATGAAACACTTTTGTTTTCAATTGGTCCCAAAAAAAAATTTCTCATGTTGAATTAAATGTTTTCTCTAGTTAAACTATATCACACAAATTGAAAAGGAAGGAGTATATATTTAACTTATTTTCATTTGTATGACGAATATTTAAATCTTGAGAAGATTGTATCTCTTTATTCATAACATACTAATAAATATTAAAAAAAATTCAAGAATTCATCAAAATATTTTTGTGCATGACTTAAAAAAGAATTAATTAAACAAATCATAATTGGAGAATTTCAAAAGTCTTACCTCAAAAACATTGACTTTTGATTCACCTTGTGTATTAAAAGATATTGAAACTTCTATTAATATTGCATCCTCAGCATCGTCATTCCTTCTTTTCTTCTAGTACAAAATATGAAAAAATTAGTCAGATATTTTCGTAAAATTAAGTGCTAAATAGTGGACACTGTCTCAGGAAAAAAAAAAGATGAAAGTTGTTCACATGCTGCTAATTTATATGTATGTAAGAAGTAGCATTTTATGAACTTAATCAAAGTTCTAGAATATTTAAAAAAAAATTCAAAAAATAAATATCCATCAATTTTATTCATTCCTTAACAATATCAATGATGGTTGTGGTCATGCATCTTTTAAGATTTATTAAATCCATTGAAAGTAGGCCCAACGTCTCGGTCTATCAATATTTAAATTAATTTTCACCTTAGCAATAATTTTTTAAAAAAATTGGAAAAACGTGAGATGATCAATCTCCTCTTTTCCTTACATAGATTTACTAGAAATTGCATTCTTAAAATAGAAGGATAAAAGCAAATGGTTAAATAAAGTGAAGAAGAAAAAATCATGAAAAGCTTAAATCCACCTGACTAGAACTTATAATAAGTTTCAAAATATTGAAACCACAATGTTGTTCATTGCACTAATATGTGAAAAGATACTATCTTATTATTATTAGTATAACTGATATAAGAGAAGATCATTTAATGAAGTTTGTTCATGTCATTTGTTGTTTTATAGATTTATTGTTCTCATCATGTAAAATTATGAAAAGTGTAGGTGTTAAGTATCGTATGGAAAGATTACTCAAAGGACATACTATTTTGTAGTATAAATTAAAGCTTAACTAAATATAATATACAAAAAAAAAATATGGGTGATATCTACTAGTGAATATTAGAAATTAAGTCTCATCTATTTACCCATAATTAAGCTTTAACATTAATCAATCAAGTCTCAACAAGTAAGAATATATCTTTCCTTCATCATGAAGTACATTCTTGACGATACAATTATTAAATGGGTATGAATAGCAATGATCGATTCAGATCTATATCAAAGTCTAATATCATTAACAAGTATGTGCAACAATATCTTAAAGATAGCAATTCACCAATTCCATTTACTCACCGCTATCACAATAACCTTTCATTATCAATTACCTTCATCATTATAAATCATTATCAACTACCACAATTAACTACCAATAATCATGATTTTTTGTGACACTAATCCAACAAACTAGCACCACCCACTATTTAAAAATTATTATTTGCACGTGCCAACCATTATTATAAAAAAAATTCATCAAACAATATTCACAATCACAATTCTAAGTCATAACTAAATATTGTCAACCAACATCATCAAGCACCAAAATATTAGTTATGACTATATATTGTCAAACTATCAACCACAACCAAACTACTACCATCAATTTCTACCACCACCACCATCAATTGGTACTATCCACAACAGAAGAATAACTCAATACATCTTCCTTAGTTCACATCCACTAGGACTATAGCTAGCCATCACAAGTATTACTCACTATATATTTTTTAATATTTATATTTATGTAATATTAAACAAGTTTTGGTTTTATAAATTTTAGGTAAAATAGTTTAAATGACACATTTACTTTGGACAATTTTGCATGTTAATCAAAATAAGTAAAACTAAAGTAGTTTGATAGTTATCACTCATTTAAACTCTTCCATATATTTTTTAAATTTAATCTCATGAATCATTATGTTCTTTTATTATCGATTTATGGCTTGTGTCACATTGGATAGATATTGAAAATATACTTTTAAGAGATATTCACGGACATACTAGGTCCTACATGAAATATGACTTTATTACAACAAATTTGGACAATAGATTAGTATCATATTATCTAGTTTGTTTAGACATATATTTATGAAATTGAAAATTTTAAAGTAAAGAACTTTTTACATATTCGTATAATCAATGATAATTAGACTTATAAATTAGTATTTAGATCATATTAGGCCGTTTATCTTTTAGAGAAATTATCAAACTACTACTGTTATTACTAGTATTTTTAATTGTATGACATGATCAATTTAGCTTAAACAGAGAAATGAGGATTCATATTAGAAATTTTAATTTGTTTGAGATGAGGAATTATTATATGTTGTTATGCAACTCAAACGTTGTAACTCTAGAAAGAAAAGGTTGTTCCAAATTCATAATATATAATCAAGATGTTACAACACCAAAAATAAATTAAAAATAGATGTTACTCCATCAATATTATACATTCTCTAACAAGATCAGTGATGATAGTGGTAATGCATTTCAGTAAATTCATTGTTTTTGTGACATAAATTAATCTTAAACTCTAATTTCTTTCTAAGAGAGTTAATTTTTTTTTGGGTAAAATCAAATGTTAAAGTTTTTCTTTATAATGAAGTTTTAAAAGGTTTTTGAAACCTCTATCACATATCAAATTAATTCCATCATAGTAATAAGTATTTCTTTCTGAAATTTGCCAAACCTAACTTTCATCATAAAATGAAAAAAATATCTAGAAAAATAGAGAAAAAACATGAAAAGCATAAATCTATCTGACTAGTATTTGTGATAAATTTCCAAACTAGAAAACTGCTATGTTATTTATTTAACTAGTCCGTGAAATTACTCAATCTAGGTAAAATTAATATAAAATATCCTCCATATCAAATTAACTTATATATATATTCAAGATAGTTTGCTCATGTTGATATTATAGATAAATCAATCTATTAGTGTTAAACTATCGTACGTAGAGGTATTAAATATCATATGAACAAAGATTATCTCTTAGGACTTAAAAATTTATGCAATAATGCATACTTAAGTAAGATATCACACAATAGAGAAAAATATGTGTTGATGTGATCTCTTCTAGTAAGTATTAGAATTTATGTGTCATTAATTTGTTTAACTAATGAATATTTTATTTTAATGATTCAAATTTCAACAATTAAATTTATATATTTTTAATTCTAAATTTTAGTTGATTTAGCCAATACATATATTGTGTCATGTTCAAATCATTTAATGTGTCTTAATAGGTAAATTTGTATGAAATATACTCTTATATTACGGGGGTCTTGTAACCCCTATAGTATTTTGTTTAAAGAATTTCTTTGTTTATTTATCAAGTGCACATAATAACAAATGAAAGCCTTTTTAGTTCATTTGTACACCTTACTAGTCAAAAGGCCAATGTACAGTGATTCAATCACTATCACTTATTTACAATTTCTGAATAAAAAAAAAGAATGGTAACCCTCTCCATCACACTTTAATCTCTTGAATAAATATGTTCTTCCATTATCAAACTTTGACTCGTGTCAAACTGGGAAAATGTCAAAAAAAAAAACACTTTAAAAATATCCAAGGGAGTACTCGGTCTCTTGTAAAGTATGACTTTTTAGCGTTATTTTAACAACTTTTCTAAATTATAGATTTATAATTTTTTTAAATATTCATGTTTGTAACGAGCTATTAAGTTTTTTAGAGGTGGTTACGAACATACTATCCAACTTAAAGCCCCATGAGGAATTGATCTAATTAGAACTGAAAGATTGAGACGGTTTAAGTAGTTATATCTCTTATTTAATCTAGATGGTTCGTGTTTTAATGTTGTGTTGTTTCAATTAGAAGGACACCAGTGATGTATACCTCCAGATGAGACTTCGAATCTAATTAGAGATTCATTTCATTGTAGTGATCTCCAAGTATTTTGTCATTCAGCCCATAAAACTCTATGAACAGTTGTTTTAGTAAATGAATTAGAAGCTACTCGAACTCTCGGGCATGTTAGAAGAAGATCAGCTTGGATGAAATATTACAAGCTAACTGGAAATGACTATCCAATTACTCACTTTGCTTTATTTTAAGATTTTGATCCTACATCTTTTTAGAGTATTGTAAAGGAAGAAAAATTGAGAAAAACAATGGATGGTCTAAAACAAGCTCCTCGGGCTTGGTATGGTCGCTTGGTGGCAAAGGAGTACAAGTAAAAAGACGAGATAGATAATAAAAAGTATTTTATCCCATTGCCAGATATGATACAATCAGATTAGTTGTCACATTGGAAGCTCAGAAGTCTTGGCCTATTTTCAGCTAAATGTCAAGTTGGTTTTCTACCATGTATACTTGGAGGAACATGTATTTGTAGAAAACAAACCCCTTGTTATTTTAAAATTTTTAATGCGCATAAGGCTTATAGATTTGAAAAAAGTCCTACATGATCTAAACCAGACTCCTCGAGCTTGGTTTAGTCGCATTAAGGGATTTTTTTAAAAAAGTTCGTTTTTCAAAATGTCCTTACGAGGATACATTATTTGTTAAGATTGGGGATAAAAAAAAGATGTTAATTATTTTCTTGTATGTCGGTAATCTTACTTTTACTTGAAATTGTGTTCTCGTGTTTTATGAATTTAAGAATTCGATGGTGGATGAGTTTGAAACGTCAGACCTCGAATTAATGCATCACTTTACTGGCATAGTGGTAGTACAATCTAATAAAGTGATATTTAGTTCTTACAAAAACATGTAAGGGGAATTCTAAACAGATGCCAGATGATGGATTGAAATTCTGTTAACCCTCCTGCTGAACTAGGTTTGAAGCTAAGTTAAAATCCTACTGGAAAGCAAGTAGATAGCACATTTTACAAGAAAATTATGGTTAGTTTAATGTATAAAGCCTAACAATTAGTACTATGTGATTTTAATTATCAGGTACATGGAGAATACCACAGAAATGCATTTGTTTGTGGCCCAAAAAATTCTTTGTTACATGCAAGGAACGAGAGACTTTGGGATATTATATAAGACGAATGAAAAGTTGAATTTTCTCTGCTACACAGATAGTGAATATGTTGGTGACTATGATGACAGAAAAAGCACTTCAAGTTATGCTTTTATGTTCAGGTCTGGTGCTATTTCATGGTAAGCTAAGAATCAACCAATTTTTACTTAGCCTATTATGAACTCAGTGATTTATGCGTTGATTGCTTGTGTAAGTCAAGCTATTTGGTTGAGGAGACTTTGCATGACTCAAAATTCAAGCATCCAAAATATACCAAGATCTTTTTTATGAAAACGGTCAACAATTCAACTATCCAAATATACAGTGCTTCATGGAAGAAACAAGCACATTAATGTTATGTTTTATTTATAGGAGATCTTCATACTAATTGAGCAATTTATTCAATCTATTGTAGGAGCGAAGACAAGGTTGCCAATATTTTCATTAAGTCTTAAAAGAAGGTGTCATCCATTAAACTTAGAAGGATTTAGGAATATTTACTATCCAATGTATAAACTTATTGTTAGCAAACATCTGTTTTAAGGAGAAAGTGTTGAATTTTTTTTAAATTTTATAGGTGACCTAGTATGTAGGAAGATCTTGAGTTTTTGTTTAGAAGTTGAGTAACTCTACATATTTTCTGTTTCACGAGTAACATATTATATTCCTTTTAAGAGTCAGCTATTCTAATTTCTTGAATTAGTCTAATTATGATTATTGTGGACTGATATGTGTCCTAATTTAGTGGAAGTATTCTGTTACATATTTTCCAATGAATAAGCTTTAAGATTTTGAATGAATTAAACTGTTTTTTTCTAGCTATTGTCTTCTTATTTAAAGTACTTATTTTCTCTTCTTGAGAGTATAACATGGAAATGAGCATTATCTGTTCTAGAGGTTCACTAAGATGAATGTTTGTGGTACTATACAACTAAGTCTAACAATAGTTATGATCTCAATAATTAGTTCTCTTATTATTTAATATCAAGATCTTAATATATTATCTTAATATTGAGATGCCAATTTAGAGAAATTTCGTAATGCATATGTTATCATTTAGATATGCATTCAGGTTTAGAAGTCTTATAATTTTCAAGAGATAAATGAAGCCTAACTTTATTTTAAATGCATCAAAAGATTTGTCTACATATTTTAAAAATAAACATAATTAAGAAAATTAAAATATGTACGACAAACAATTGACGAAATTTGTAAAAGCTTACCTTTAATACATCATCTTCAGGTGCAATACAAGTTATTGGAACTGCCAGTATGGCAAATCCATCACCTACTTTTTGTTGCTTCTCCATATTCAACTAAAAAAATACAAAAGACTTTGTCAAACCCAACCATCTTAATATTAAAGGAAAAATTTACTTCCTATTCATGTTTTGAAAAAACTTTATTTTGTACAATAATACAAACAAATTTATCTTTTTAATACATATATAAAAAAAAATATAGGCTAGAAGAGTAATGAATATACTTGGGTAAAGTTTTTAATAGTAATTCAATATATGCTCATTATTTATCAAAATGATTAGTTTAATCTAAGGTGCTCATATATTTTAAAATAGATCAACGGATATGGAAAAAATATTTATATGTGTTAATAATTTACAAATTGTTTCCTCTTTTCTTAATTCTATAATATTGAATAGTATTGTTAGTTTCTATGTTTTAGGACTTTAACTTTATTTATTTACTGCAGTATATTAATCTTCTTAAAATAACTTCTTTTCCCAGTCTTTTAGGAGTTTGTTTATTTTTAGTAAATTCTGTGTTGATATTAAAGTAGTTGAAGTTAGTGCTTGCAGTGAATAATAAAGAATTACCACTTAAAATTCAACTCTGATGAAATATTTCTTATTTTTTTTCTTTATTCCTTCATGTAAGTGTTTTGTTACTCTTTTTGTGATTTTCACTCAATTTAAAAAACAATTGGTACAGAGTATTTTCTTCTTGAGGAACAGGTGTGTGTTCAGTCTATTTTATTGCATTCTATGTACGGAGAAGCAAGTTTTTCTTCAATGGTACCACCAAGTTTCGATGGAGAAAGTTACAAGATCAAGAAAGTTAGACTACAGACATATCTTGAAACTTTGGATCTCTAGGAGGCTGTAGAAGATGAATATGAAATTGTTCCCTTAAACAAAAATCCTACAATAGCGCAAATTAAAATCCACAATGAGAGGAAAACAATGAAATCAAAGGAAAAGGAATTCTTTCATACTGTAGTGTCATCTGCTATCTTTCCTTGTATCTTGTATCTAAAGTCAACAAAAGAGGTATGGAATTATATCAAAACTGAGTATAAAGGAGATTAGAGGATTCGGGGGATGCAAGTGCAGAATTTAGTATGTGAGTTTGAGTTGAAAAGGATGTAAAAAAGTGCAAGTATAAGGAGTGTTCTGACCGACTCCTTAACATAGAAAATTGTGTTAGATTGTTCAGTTTCACTTTTAACGATTCAAGGATCATCGAGAAAGTCCTTGTAATAGTACCTAAAAAATTGTGGCTACTGCGACAACCTTAGAAAATACTAAGGACTTCTCTGATATTACAGTAGTAGAGCTCTTAATGCTTTTCAAGCACAAGAGCTACGACGTGTAATGAGACCTGAAGGGACTGTTGAAGGAGCCCTACTAGTAAGACAACAAGACGGTTGAAGAAACAAGTAGAAGCTGAAAAAATATACAAGGAGGGAACAATGATAATTTAGTAAAAAGCAAGAAGGCTAATAATACCCTTTGTCGGCACTATGGAAAAAAGGTCACCCTCCTTTCAAATATTTGAGGAGACCTGACGCAAAGTGCAGCAAGTGAAACCAGCAAGGACACGAAGCTGTAATTTGTAAAGCCAAAATTCGGCATCCTGGATTTGAAGCTCAAGTTATTAATCAAGAAGAAGAAAATCAACTCATTATTGCAACTTGTTTGAAATGCCTTGACTTAGGTTAAAGTTTATTATTTATAGTGGTTGCTCTAACAATATGACATCTAGTGAAAAGAAACTCAAAGAGTTGAGGAACACAGAGACAATGAAAGTTAGAATTGGAAATGGTGAGTGTTTTTCTGTGAAAGTCAAAGGCACCATAGCCATTACAAGTTTCTCTGGAACTATGTGTATTACAAATGTTTTGTATGTACCGGACCTTGATCAAAACCTTATAAGTGTTGGTCAATTAATGGAGAAATGATTGAACATGATCTTTAAAAAAACGGTTTGCGTGACAGAAGATGCATGAGACCATGAAGTATTCAAGGTCAAAAGTGAGGGGAGATGTTTCTCGCTCAATACTTTGGAAGAGGAGCAAACGTGTTTTCCTATTTAGACAACTCTAAAGAAGTTTTGCGTAAAAGAGTGGGTCATTTTCATCATCATGATATGATGTTGATACAAAAAAAACAAACTTGTGTAAGATCAACCATTCATACAGAATCATTGGTTAGATTGTCAATCTTGTTTACTTGGAAAGATGAACAGACTGCCCTTTGACCGAACTACTTGGAGAGCATCAAGAATGCTTTAGCTAATTCATACAGATCTATGTGGACCTCATTGAACACCATCATTAAATGGTAGTCTTTACTAAATTGTATTTATTGATTATCTAACAAGATTTACTTGTATTTTTTTCTTAAAATTCAAGTAAGAAGTTGTCGATGTGTTTCACAATTTTAAAACAAAGGTAAAAAATCAAAGTTGTTTTACAATTCTGACTTTAGGGTTGATAATGGGAAAGAGTTTACTTTAGAGGAGTTCAAAATATTTTGTGACAAAGCTGGTACAGAACATAAACTAACTTTCCCTTATACTCTACAACAAAATGGACTAAGTGAGAGGAAAATAGAAGTATAATGGAGATGACAAGGTGCATTCTACATGAGAAAAATTTACAAAAAACATTTTGGGCGGAGGTGGCCAAAACTACTATGTTTGGGCAAAACATATTTCTTTATAGAGCCGTGGAGGATACAACACCATAGGAAACATTGTATGGTCATAAACCTTCATTGCAATTACTTAGGATTTTAGGTTATTTATGTTCTCTTATGCGCCAAATGTTAAAAAAAGATAAAATCGATAAGAAGACAGTTCCTGACATCTTTATAGGTTAAAGTACTATTTTCAAAGCATATACTTTGTCAACTTCAAACGGAGAAAATTCTTATTAGTAGAGATATTCACTTCATCGAGGACCAACATTCAAATTGGGAGAATCCCAAAACAAATCCAACAATTCACTCGATTATATCGAATAGTTCTAGTAGATGATCTTCCTGTTAGTGGAACGATTTGATCTTTGATATCTCTTAGAGATGCAATACTACAATGTGTGAGGCCGCAAGCTATGAGGAAGTAGAAGGGAATGAAAAATGGGTGTCTCCAATAATGAAAGACATGATGATGACTGAAAAAAATCAGACCTTGGAACTTGTTGAAAATATCAAGAATGAAAGGTTATTGGTGTAATATGGGTGTTCAGGACAAAGGTGAATGCAGATGGGCCATAAACAAACATAAAGAGAAGCTTGTGGTGAAGGTCAATTGCTCATATTTTTTGAGTAGGCTACTCAGAAAAATTCACACCGGTTGCTCAACTTGATACATTCAGACTACTTCTAGACATTGCAACGGAAAAGAAGTCGGAAAATTTATCAACTTGATGTTAAGTTGGCTTTCTCAATGGTTTTCTTTTCAAGAGGAGATTTATGTTGAGAAACCAGATGGTTTTGTCATCAAGAGGCAAGAAGAAAAGGTTTATTTGCTAAGGAAGCTCTCTATGGTTTAAATCAAGCACCAAGAGATTGGTATAGCAAGATTGATGATCATTTACATAGTTTAGTATTTAAGAAGAGCCTATCTGAGTGTACACTTAATAATAAGTGTTCATGTGTGGATATACTTATTGTTCTTTGTATGTTGATGGTCTATTTATCACACAGATTCAGACTTGTCTTATTGAGGATTTCATGTTTGAAATGATGAAGTTCTTTGAAATGATAGAGCTTGGACTGATGGCATACTTTCTTGGAAAAGATATCAAACAAAATGAAGACGATGTGCTCATCTTTCAAGAAAAAGTATACTCAAGATATCCTAAAGGAGTTTCATATGGAATATTGTAAAGTTATGGGTACTCCAATGATGCAAAAGGAAAAGTTGTCCATTTATGATGGAGCAGAAAAGGTGGATGAGGTATATTATAGAAGTGTTATTTGCAGCTTAATGTATTTGACTACAACCAGGCCTAATATACTGTATGTAGTGAGTCTTTTGTCTCAGCTCAATCATTGTACAAGTCATTAACACTTTAGAGCAGCTAAAAGAATTGTCAGATACATCAAGGGAACTATCAACTATGGTGTTAAGCTCCACAAAAGTTAGAATTTTGGACTTATCAAATTTTCAATGTTTGTTGGGACGGTTAATTTGATATGAGTAGTACTTCAGTTTTTTGTTTCAATCTTGGATCATGAGCTTTCTCTTGGTGTTCCAGGAAACAAGATACATTAGTGCAATTAATAGCTGATGAAAAATTCATTGCTGCAACAATAGTTGTAAATCAAGCACTTTGATTAAGGAAAATCATGTGTGATATAGATATGGAACAAAAATAAGTGACTGAGGTTTAGCCGATAAAAAAAGTTGCAATTTCAATAGCTAATAATTCAGTGTTTCGTTGGAGAACCAAGCATTTTAATGTTAAGATAATTTTATCGAGAGACGTGCATAGAGATGGAGATGTGAAGCTTCTTTACTAGATAAGTGATGAGCAGGCAGCTGACATTTTCACCAAGCCCCTTTCCCTCAACAAGTTTGAGTTTTTCAGAAAGAAACTAGGAATATGCAGATCATAAAGCAAGGAGGAGTTTTAGTTTCTATCTTTTAGGAATGTAACTTTATTTATTTACTGTAGTGAATTAGTTTTCTTAAAATGACTTGTTCTTAGTCTTTAGGAGTTTATTTATTTTGAACAGATTTTGTGCTGATATTCAGGTAGTTTAAGCAGGTGCTTTATTGTAAATGTAGGTCTTCATTGTTGTGAATAATAAAGACTTGCCAGTTAAAATTCAGAACCTTTCTTCTTTATAGTTTTTAATCCTTTTTTTATATCTTTATTCCTTCATATTCATAAGTGTTATGATGTTCTTTTTCTGGTTTCAATCAATTAACTCAATTTTCTGGGTTTTTTTAAAAATATATTTAATTATGAAAAAGCTTAAGAGTAGTAACTATATTTATATTAGACTATCAATGCTAATTCAATGTTTGATAAATATTGTCAAAATAATTATGCTAATTAAATATCTATTAATCAAAGGGGTTAATCTAGGTATAAATGGCTCAGTGGATATGGAACAATATATTTATGTGTGGAAACTTGAAAAAGTTGTTTCTCTTTTCTTAATTCTACAACATTGAATAATATCATATAGACAAAGTTATCTTGAATGACCTACCAAATTTTTATATGAGGGTAGACATAACTAAAAAAATAGAGTAATAGAAGAAAAAGATCTATATATGTCATATTTACTATTGTGGAATACAATTTAGACTTGTAAAAAGTAAGATATTAGATAACTATAGAGCAAACTCAAATCAAACGAGCAAAACTTACGGACTTGGACACTTAACAAAGTTATTCATGAGCTGTATCCTCCTTCACCTTATAATTCTCTCCTTAGCCTCTATTTTAAGCATGAACGAATAAGGGGTAGAGTTAGTAGTTTCTTCAGGAATCCTAAAAAGAGGAGTATTCTTTCATAAATATATCTCTCTCTCTACACATATCACTCTCTCTCTCTCTCTCTATCACACACACATAGTCCAACACACATACACACACATATATATCATTAAAAAGTAATTCTAGTATCTATCAAAAAACATTATATATGACTGATAAAGGAATAAAATTGAACACCTTTAAATAAAAAATAGTTCTTAAAAACATGCCTTAAACTCATAACCTTTATATTTATGTGGTGTGATAAAATTTACGGGAACATCGATTAATCTTGCATCTTCATCATTATAAATGTTATTCTGGCTATCCATATTCTAGTAGAAAAATAAGAAATACTTCATCAGATTTATTGTACGACATTTTGTGAAATAATAGAGAGCTTTTCAAAGTATTTGATAATTGTTAGCTTGATAATAACTTATATTTACATGTGAAGTAATAACATAAGAACATAATGATGTTCAAGAATACAAAAGAATAATCAAAGTGAAAGATGTTTGTCCATTTAATGTATGCATTCAGTAAGAAGATCATATATTGTCGTTGTAATGAATGTCAAATGATTCACTAAATTCACCCACAACATCTAGATCTATTACAAAATATATTAATTTCCATCCATAGAACCAACTATACGTCTTTAAATGGTCTAACCTAAGACAAACAACCTCTTTTATCAGAATTTGTATCTTTAAAGTAAAAATAAATAAAAACAAAGGATTAGAAAAATAGTGGGGGAAACTATAAAACACATAGATCCATCAAACAAAAAACTGACTTGTTTCAATCTCTTTGGACTAACAATAAAAAATCTCTCTCTCTCTATATATATAATATATTTTATATAGAAGAGCCATGGTAGGACGACCATGGCTATGAAGAGTTGTACAATGAGAAAAATTAATTGTACTATGTACTTAGCCTTGTCTTATTCCCTCACCAATAGCCTTTAAACACGTGTAATAATGTGGGTCCATTCTCTTTATATCATTATAAATTTTAATTCTCAACAATTATTAATTTCATTCATATATTGTGCACCCCATTTATTTTTCAATCTTCAATATAAAATATAAAATATAAAATCAAGTTAGCTTTTGCAATAGTACAATTTTAAAAATGTTTTTAACTATAGAATTTATCTTTTGGAAATTTTAGAACTCAATTATAAATTATTATTATATATATTTTTTTTTAATATAGAAGAGCCATGGTAGGACGACCATGGCTATGAAGAGTTGTACAATGACAAAAATCAATTGTACTATGTACTTAGTCTTGTCTTATTCCTTCACCAATAGCCTTTAAACACGTGTAATAATGTGAGTCCATTCTCTTTATATCATTATAGATTTATTATCTATTATAAATTTTAAATTCTCAACAATTATTAACTTCATTCATATATTGTGCACCCCATTTGTTTTTCAATCTTCAATATATATTTTTTTACATGCCCTATATTTAGTCTTCAAAATATAAAATCAAGTTAGATTTTACAATAGTACAATTTTAAAAATGTTTTTAACTATAGAATTTATCTTTTTGGCAATTTTAGAACTAAAATTTTAAAATAAAAAAGAAATTCAAACATTAGAATGCAAATTTGATAAATTTTCAATTTATTCTAAATATTACTATCTTCTTGTCTCAAATAAGAAGGGGGCTTATTTCTTTTTAAGTAAATTATCTTATTTTCTAAATATTACTATCTTTCATGAACATGATATATGACAATTTAAATTTCAAAATTATTTCATATGTAGCTGTAGTTCAAAAAAGAAGAAGATTATTAAAAGATTTATCAATTGAATCAAGACAGAAAATATACAAACATAACTTATGCTTGATTGTGTGTTGTGATTGGTCTGAAATCCTGATACTGTATAATTTATATTCTTGAAACCTCTTTATCGAAGCGATGCCTTGAATAAAGAAGGCTCGATGAAATATTATTAATGAATGGAAAAATGGTGATATTAAATGATTAATTAATGATATTATTGGATCGTAGTGTCACGTTCCGATACGATATTAGTCAATCGGAGTGTCATGTTCCGATACGATATTCTTGGATCAGAGTGTCACGTTCCGACACTGTATTCTTGGATCGGAGTGTCACGTTCCGGCACTGTATTCTTGGATCGAAGTGTCACGTTCCGACATGATATTCTTGGATCGAAATGTCACGTTCCGACACGGTAATATTAAAGGAAAAACATGTTGAATTAATGGAAGGTACTCAATCTCAAAAAACTCAACTCCCAAAATGGTTTGGTTTGGAGGCATGAGTTCTCATGTGTGATCTTAATATTGTTGACTCATTACGTACTTACTTTAATGTTGTTGACACTTGTTCATGTTGTTTGTTGCTTGCTACCGGTTAGGTGTCATAGTTGATTTCATACTATTATTTATTGTATATTAATTTCTATTTTGGGTTGATCGATGATACCTACTCAGTACATGTTGCCTCGTACTGAGCCCTACTTGTATTTTCCTTTGTTTTCCTTTTATGGAGTGCAACAAGTGTACCAGCGAATTTCACTCTCACTCAGCTCTAGCAAGTCTAGCACATCAGGTTCAAGGGTGAGCTATTCATTCGAGCTTGGGTTGGATTCTCTCGGTCATTACATGATGTCCTTAGTTTTCGGACACAAGTTACTAATTTCATTTACTTTGGTGTCTTTGATACTCTTAGACTTAGTAATTGGAGATTAGATGTCCTTGTTGTGATGACTTTCAGGTTTTGGGAAAAGATATTTAGTAAGTTTGTGAGCTTCCACATTATGTTTGTAGTTTGTAAGTTGGGGTTAAATTCGTTGGTTCTCCCACCTAGGGGGTTAAGTGTGGGTGTCACTCACGACTCGATTTGGGTCGTGACAATATGACTATAAATCTTCTTATTAAGAATAACATGTATATTTTAAAGTCAAAATATTATTAAATATATTAATACATCATTCTTTTGAAATTGACTACAGAGAAAAATATGTCACATAAATCAAAGTTAAAATGACATAAATTTTCATAGTTTTAAGAGTAAATTACATTATATCTCTATTTTATTTTGAATTACAAAAAAATTCTTAGAATTAAAAAGGTTTAGATTTATTAGCATACATACAGATACATCAATCATGATACATTGCTATTCAGAAAACTTGTAGACACATAGCTCAAGGATGAATCCGAGAGGAGAGAGCTATATTTGAGAGGGAATATGGATGTATCCGAGAGGAAAGAGATGTATCCAAGAAACGATAGAGATGTATTCAAGAGGGGATAAAGATGTATTCGAGAGAGATATATATGTATTCAAGAGAGGATAGTGATATATCTGATAGAGGAGAGATATGTATCTAATACAGAATTTTTGTAATTTTTTTAAATGTTAGAAACTTTTAGAAATTATGATAAAATAATATGTGAATTTAGATAAAAATAAAATAAAATTATAAAGATAATTAATTATATTGGGCCCGTGAAGGAGCCTTCAATTTATCTAGTTATTATTATTATTTTATTATTATATGAAGAGCCATGGTAGGACGACCATGGCTATGAAGAGTTGTACAATGAGAAAAACCAATTGTACTATGTACTTAGCCTTGTCTTATTCCCTCACCAATAGCCTTTAAACACGTGTAATAATGTGGGTCCATTCTCTTTGTATTATTATAAATTTACTATCTATTATAAATTTTAAATTCTCAACAATTATTAACTTCATTCATATATTGTGCACCCATTCATTTTTCAATCTTCAATATATTTTTTTACATGCCCAATATTTAGTCTTCAAAATATAAAATCAAGTTAGCTTTTACAATAGTACAATTTTAAAAATGTTTTTAACTATAGAATTTATCTTTTTGGCAATTTTAGAACTCAAATTTTAAATTATTATTATATAGAATTTTTTTACACAGAAGAGTCATGGTAGGACGACCATGGCTACGAAGAGTTTACAATGAGAAAAATCAATTGTACAATGTACTTAGTCTTGTCTTATTCCCTCACCAATAGCCTTTGAACACGTGTAATAATGTGAGTCCATTCTCTTTATATCATTATAAATTTACTATCTATTATATATTTTAAATTCTCAACAATGATTAACTTCATTCATATATTGTTTAACCCATTTATTTTTCAATCTTCAATATATTTTTTAACATGCTCAATATTTAGTCTTCAAAATATAAAATCAAGTTTGTTTTTACAGTAGAACAATTTTAAAAATGTTTTTAACTATAGAATTTATCTTTTTGGCAATTTTTGAACTCAAATTTTAAAATAAAAAAGAAATTTAAACATTAGAATGCAAATTTTATAAATTATCAATTAATTCTAAATATTACTATCTTTTTGTCTCAAATAAGAAGGGGGATTTATTTCTTTTTAAGTAAACAGTCTTATTTTTAAAATATTATTATCTTTCATGAACATGCTATATGACAAATTTAAATTTCAAAATTATTTTATATGTAGCTGTAGTTCATAAAGAAGAAGATTATTAAAAGATTTATCAATTGAATTAAGACAGAAAACATACAAACATAACTTATAATTTGAAACTACATGTAATATCTTTCACTAGAGACATAAATGACACAAATATTTTAAGTATGAATCATATTACGATGATTAAAAAAAAGTAAAACAAATTTTATCATACTAAAAAGGTAAAATTATTATTACAAAAAATATTTTTATCTTTAAGATAGACAAAATAAATGTAATTATATCCGATTTTTTGTTATTTTGCTATAAAAAAATTAATTGAATGGAATTGTAGTTGTGCAAGTTGGATATAGAGTTTCTAATATTTTTGAATAAAATAAATTTATGAATTGGCTTTATGTATTCATAGTCAATTAAACTTGTCACTAAATTTTATTTTGATATACAGACTAAGACTTGTTTAGATGGAATACCTAAACACTTCACACATTTTTTGTTCAAATTTTGAAAAAAAAAAATTGTGTGCGTGATTTTAAATGCTTATAGATAGTTATAATAACCACATAAACATGTCATCTCAATTAATTATATATACATCCACCAAATTAGAACATACTTGAGGTTTACCTTTTTTTTGTATCAGTCGAATACGTAAAATTAAAAAAGATGACATATTTATATCCAAAATATATTGCAATTTAATTTAATGTTAATGTCTAACATGATGTTAAAATGAACATTATATTACACATTCTTTTAATATTAGTCATGATAACTTGCATAAGTTATAAGTTATTTTTTGATTTTATAGAAATCAAAAGAGTACTTCAAAGTCTAATGCTCATTATACTCTTTAATTTATTTACGTAAAATATTGAAAATTAATTTATTATTTAAGAATATGATTAAATAACATATAAATACAACTTAAGACCGTAATATTGGGCCCGTTAACGGGCCTTTTCATATCTAGTATATATAGAAGAGTGAAGTGGGAGGACGACCAAGGGTAAAAATGTAATTTCATTCTAACAAAATCTATTAAGAAATATAAAAATAATTTTAGAAATCTCTTTTTCTATATATAAAAAGAATAATGATCAAGGGCAAAAATGTAAATTCACACTAACAAAAATCTACCAATAATGATAACAAGAAAATTAAATATTCTAGAAACATTTTTAAGTTATTGTTATTACCATTAACTTATTTTTTTATTACTTTACTTTCTTTTCTTTTGTGAGTTATTGTGATATCTATTTTATCATTACTCTATTTTACTTTAGTTTAATTTTTAATATTTTTTCTATTCATTATGCTTATAAAAAATGCCTACTTTTTATATAAAAATTTATCATGAATTAATTATTTCCATCTTTATTTTGGCTCTAATTAATATACTTAAAAAAATAAGTTTAATAGAATTAATAATATGTATTAGTTTGAAATTAAAGAAAAAAGATGTTAAAAGTAACTTTACAAATAAAAATGAATAGGATGATATATTTGTATTAAAAACGACCAAGAATAAAATGTAATTTCATTCTAATAAAAATCTATCAAGAATAAATAATTCTAGAAGTCTCGTTATATATAAAGCGAATGATGATCAAAGGTTAAAAAAATGTAACTTCATGCAAATAAAAATCTACCAAGAATGATAACAAGAAAATTAAATACTTCTAGAAACATCTTTAGTCATTATTATAAGTATTACCTCATTTTGTTATTTCTCCACTTTTTATGAATTATTGTGATATCTATTTATTATATGAAAGTAAATAAATTATGATTACGATTAGCTCTTAGTAATTATATATTAAGTATAATATTAGGTGGAATCAATCAAAAATAAAATTAAAATTTATATGTTTATTTAAATTTTGTGTATTAAAATATTTTTAGATTTTGTGATCTTAAATATGCTATATAAAAAAATTAAAATTCAGAAGTTATTTTCTTTTTGAGATGAAATAAAAAAATAAGTTCATATAAAACGAAAAGGAGGAATCATATATTAAAATGAAATATATATGTGTTATTATTAAAATGAGCTTTCATATAAATTTTTTAAAAATATTTTTTCGGTTTCCTCCTATTAATTTGTGCATATATATGGAGTTTTAACGATTTGGATAGTTTAATATAAAAATATAATGATTTAAAAACTTTAATTCTTCGTTTTAATTTTAGTCTATTACATATTTAAAAATTACATAGGAAAAAAAGCTTAAAATCTCAATGCAACAATTCAAGATATTTTTAGAAAAACATAACTAAAAATCGTAATGAAATTTGGTTGATTCTCTTATTTTCATCGAAACAAAAGAAAATTGCATATATTATTTGAAAATGACGTAAGAACTAAAAAGTACTATGAATCATAGTAAAATGACAATTAAAAATATATGAGAATCATATAAGAAATTCCGTAGACTTTCCTAAAATCACTTGTATCATATAAAATGAAACAGATGGAGTAACATATATTATTTGAAAATTGACATAAAAGGTACATAAATTAACAATTCAAAATATTTTTAAGAAAAACACATTTAACAAATTTAGTTTACTTTTTCAAATTTTATTTGTATCACATAAATTTAAAAAAAAAAAAACTAACATACGTAGGGCCCGCATTGGCGCGGGCACCTAATATCTACTATATATATAAATGAGGATCATAGAGGAGGTGATGTGGCACCTCTCTATGACCTCCATTCATTTTTTTCCTATTTTTCTTTTTTTATTTGACATTTTTCTTATTTTTTTCAATTATTTTTTTTCTTATAAACTTATACCTCTTTAATTATATAAATTCTACTCTTAAATTAGTATTAATAATATTCATAACCCTCAAACCTTTAATATTCATAACCTCTTAAACCTTTCATATTCATAACTTCTAATTATTGATGTGAAAAGTTACGTTAACACTATAAAATCACACTGAAATTGTGTGTTCTTTTGTAGTCATCTTTGGGTAGAGAATTAGTGGAAAAAATATTATAATATTTGTAAGCTTTGAGGTGCTTTATTTTTTATAATATTATTTCTTATATTACTTTTAATTATCAAGTAAGGCTAATATGTCATCATGTTTTTTATTTCTTCTAGATAAATTATTTTGTTTTGTTATCTTTGAAATTTATTTTATGACTAATAATGTATTTGTTATTATTTTTCTTGACTCTTGTACATAGGATGAAATGATAACATCAAGCGATTAAGATAATGGATTTTGAATTATATATATTGACTATTTGTCAAAAATGATTATGTAGGGGATTTTGAGTTATATATATTGACTATTTGTCAAAAATGATTATGTAGGAGAACTTATGATTAAATGTAATTTTCCTTATTCTTTATGAGATACAATATTTTATTTTGTTAACTTTGAGATTCATTTTAGGACTAATAATTTATTTGTTATTATTTTTCTTTGACTCTTGTATATAGGATGAAATGAAAATATCCAGAGATGGAGACTAATGGATTATTCTTTATTTTTTTAGGTCCTTAAGAAGTAATGTTTCTATTATATTATTTCCTTTTGAATTATTTATGTTTTGTCAAAAATGATTATATGTGCTTAAATGTAATTTTCTCCTTACTCTTTATCTTTTCCTTCTTTTGGTAGATAAATTTTTAACTCATTTAATCATATTTGCCGATTACAGGAGATATATCTATAATGAAGATGGTTAGACATTCTTGCATAATTTGAGTTTACAAGGAAAAATAATTTGATATGTCTAATATAATTACAACTCTTTCTTTGTTGAATTATACATTTAATATTATTTGTTTATGTTCATGAAGATAGAAATCCCGAGTTTTTTTAAAGAAAAATATCTAATTTATTCTCCTTAGACCTCTATATGATTCTTAGATAATTTAACTATATTATAATGATAACACTCTTCAAAAATAATTATTTGTTTAGGTAAATTCATCTCTCGCTTTTTTATTAATAATATTAGTTTATTGTGTTTGTGGCTTATAATATTTTTAAACATAGAATAGAAGTAGAAAATGAGTAAATGAATATCGATATGATTCTTAAAGAAATACGTCCATATACTTTCATAGTCCGGTGAAATAACTTTTATTAACAAAAATGATAGAATATAAGAATGTAAAGTTAATTTATTATTTTGAAAATACACATGGTTTTATTAAAAATAAATTATTTAATAATATGTAAAATTGCATTTCTTAAATTTTTCATTTTTGTTGGTTTTCTTAGAAGATTTCAAGTTGTTTATGAATAAGTCTTTATATTTTCATATTTGTTATTTTTCGGGGGTTCTAAAGTTATTTCAAAATTACGATTAATTTATAGTTTTAAAAATTTAGTTGGTTTCCTACCTTTCTATTTACTTATAATAAAATATTTGTCTACATAACTCTAATTTGTTTGTATTTTCATTTTCTATAATTTATGTTCTTTATTAGTGTAATAATGTACAAATATTACTATTATTATGTTACAAAAGTTCAAAGTCGTATTATAAATCCTCTTAATTACCGTGACTTTTTCTTCTTAGGAATTTATTATATTAAATTTAATATTTATTTAAAATGTGAAATATACTTTTTAATATTTTGTGTTTAAGCCAAACAAAATTAAAAGAAATAGGAATTTTGTATGTGTCATTTTCTTTAATCTTTTTTTCGTAGTTAATTCTCTCTTTTTTTCTCTTTTATGTTATTTTTAAGTTTTACATTTTTTCCCAATATAAGTTGTCCCAAAAATAATTGGATATCTAAACCTAAGTATAATGATAATAATAATAATAATAATAATAATAATAATAATAATAATAATAATAATAATAATAAGTATCAAATTTAACTAATTAAGATTGTTAAACTTTTCTTTATTTAAAATTTAAATATTAAAAAGTTATTAATACAAATATTAAATTAATCTAATATTGTACAATAAAAATAATAAAAACATGTGATGATTGGATCATGATGAGGACAAGTAATAGCAATTGTGGATAATAATATATAATAGTGTTGGCTAACTATATAGTCATGACTACTAACTATTAATAGCAATCTGAGTTATACATTGTCGAAAAATTATACTAAGAATATAATTTAGAAAATTACAAATAGGCATAAAAGAATGATTAGATTTCAAGTTTACATAAATATATATAAATTATACTAAGAAAGTCTCAAATAAAAAAGAAAAAAATGATCAAAAGTTTACATGTAAGTAGTTCTAATATTACCCAATTCTTATTACCTTCCCTTTTTCTCTATAAAATTTATTTTTAATATTTAACTTTTCGAAGTTCACATACATTGATTCTTTAATAAATTCATATTTAATCTAAATATTTTTCATAGCTTCTCTTCTATAAAATTATGTGATAAACAAAAAATTCTTTTTATTAAAGTAATTATTGATATTAATATGTAATTTTATTTTAATCCTTTTCATAACCGCTAACCGCGCGAAGCGCGGCTAAGTACACTAGTTCCACCTAAATTTGAAATTTATTTATAAAGAAACTAATATTTTTTTGGGAATTTTTTTTAAAAACCTATAGATCTAATCAAATTATTATAAGTAGCTGCTACCAGTACAACGGGATTTCAATGTAGAAAACAATATTTATATGCGTTAACACTTGAAAGAATTCTTTATGTTACACTAATTCAATAATATGAATATAGACTTACCCAAAAAATAGCGCATTAGAAGAAAATGATCTATTGAGGTCATATCTACTGTTGGGGAGGATCTAATTTAGACTTGAAAAAAATACTATCAAAACTAATTAGCAGATTCAGATGAAACTAGTAAGACCTAAAATCTATGGCTCTTAACAAAGCTTTTGATGAGTGGTATATACCTTCACCTTATTCTTCTCTCCTTAACCTCTGGTTTGGTGTGCTGAAGCCAGGGGTCAGTGAGATCGCCCCCAATAAGTTCTGTCTTCAACAAATCTAAAAAGAGTGACCTTTTAGAATATTTGTCTCTCTTTCTTTCTCGCCGTCTCTGTCTCTGTCTCTCTTCACTTGTCATTAATATTATTTTCTGAATTCAATGATGTTTGACTATACAATTTAATTTTTAAAGCTGAGCGGTTGAAAAAGTTGACTCATTGTATGCCACATTTACTCGACTAATTTAGTAATTTCAGAAATTACATTGATCCAATTGGATAAAGAGCTAAAAATTATGACATTTGATGTCATTCATTTCCGGTATTACGAAGATTGAAAGTATCGTTAATTCCTTAGACTATTTAAATTAATAGTTAATATCATATGTAACAAATGAACAGGACATGGAAAAACTCATCCAGAGAATAATATAAAGAAGGGGCACATTTTGTCACGGCCAACCCAGTGGGTTGTGCAGGCACCTAATATACACATAGAAAAGAGAACCCTCACCCTCAACTTATTTTGTGTCGTGATAAATAAGTACGTTATCATCTAATACCTTATAAAAATATAAAAACACCTTTAATTGTTTTTAAACCTGCAAGGTACTTATAAGTGCCCTACTTTTAGGGGGAATTAATTTATACTGAAAAAAGAGACTAAGATAACTAAATAGCAAATTTAGATGCAACTAGCAAGACCTAAAATCTAGGGCACTTAACAAAGCTTTTGATGAGTGGTATCTACCTTCACCTTATTCTTCTATCCTTATCCTCTTGATTGCGTGTGTTGAAGCCAGGGGTCAGTTAGATCGCCCCCAATAAGTCGTTTAAAAAGTGTACCCTTTTAAAATCTCTCTTTCTCTCTTTCTCTCTGTCTCTCTGTCTCTCTGTCTCTGTCTCTCTCTCTCTCTCTCTATATATATATATATATATATATATTTATGT